>NC_081553.1:30755340-30937840 GCF_963082655.1 Stomoxys calcitrans | reverse complement strand
TTCCAGAAAACTCTTCAACAGAGCGAAAGCCACAAGAGCACCACACGATTGGAACATCTATAAGACTGAGCTGAGAAAACCCAAGAGCGATCTGAAAAAGGCTCAGAACAGAACCTGGATGGTAGCACCGTAAAGGATACATCTGAGGCCTCTAGACCAAGGAAGATTCTGTCCTCGAGACCTTTTGGGAGGGGTTTATTCAGAAGTCAGATAATGGACGAAGCACAAGAACTACTAGTTGATACACATTTCCCGGGAAATTCTCTAACGGACAACGTGGCGCCAGAAGAGGTTGTCACTGGTATGTATTTATCGGAGGTTATTAGGGAAATTATGTCTGAGCCGAAAATCCTTTGGGCGATAAGTAGCATCGTCTCCTTAAAGTCGCCAGGCCCCGATGATGTATCACCTGTTGAACTACAAACTGTGTCTGTTGGACTGGTTTCTTGGCATAGGGAGATATACTCTGCTTGTAACAGCATGTCATATATACCTGTAAGATGGAGGGACACGAAGGTCGTTTTCGCCCTTTTCTCGCTGTCAAGGAATATTCAATGGTAGCATTTCTTGAAGGTGCTTTCAATAATGTTAAACCGAAATCAATTATGATGGAGTTGGAATTTCTAGGCTTCAACTCTAACGTAAGAAAGTTTATTAACAACTTACTTACTAAAAGGTGCATTACGGTAGACTTGGAATCTGGGATTCTCAACAGATGGGTCGCAGAGCAACACCTCAAGGTGTAGCGGCTCCTTTACTTTGGAATATACCCATTAACAATATATTATTGTCTCTAGAAGAAAAAGGTGTATCAGTGATAGCGTATGCTGTTGATGTGGGAACTGTGATTAGGGAAAAGTTTCCCAGCACTCTAAGAGGTATACTTTAGACTAGGTCTAGGTGTGGTCTAGGTTTAAATCCGTGCATGACAGAAGGAGTTCTTTCCAGCAGGAGACACAAGTAACCTACAGTGGCAACTGTCTCCCTGGGAGGAGAGAATGTTCGATTTACAGAAAGCGCAAAATACCTGGGTGTTTTGCTGGACAGGAAATTGAACTTCAAATTCAACATTTTCGAAAGGGCATGAAAGGCAACTCGCTCTCTATCATGTATGTCCACCTTAAGGCTGCTGAGCGGCGGATACCGATTAGTCTTCTACTATTGCATTGTTTTTTAAAATGATAACACCCTGGCACAGATTGAAGTCTGCTTATGACGCTGCGATCTTATTCTGGTGACAAAGAGGTTTCTTATTATTGAGCTAAAACTTGAATCAGACAGCACTCGCAGCATGCCCTCTGTTGCTTATGGGAAAGCTCCCAGACATATCATCTAAAATGATGATTTTTTTAAAATCTGCATTCTTCTGCCTGTCATAGCCTTAATTTCCCCAGATTATTGCTTGTATATGCACATACAACAACGTGTGCTCCACATTTGTCTATCCAAATTTAAGTAACATCAATCATATTTTCAAAATGTCTTCTACCCCATTTCAATCACTTTAATAATTCCCCCACGCGTAACAATTCTTATCGAGTATGAAAAGTAAGAATGACTGGCAAACCAAGCCCATAATTAGTGGCATTGCCCCAGCCCAATTCCCACCTCAGAGGAGTAATTCTCACAGTACTGTGCCATCATCAGCCATAGCAACTTTCGTCTACATCCTTGTCATAGTCCTCCTCATCGTCATTCTCATCTTCATCATGAAATTGTTCTATCAGTTTCTTTATGCATTCTTTAAAATTCAAAAAAAAAAAAAAAAAAAAAAGGCGAACATTGAATGTCATTCAACATGTCATGCGACATGAGCCATGTTAATAGACCATTCTTGTTGATGCTTTCTTTTTCCAAAAGTGTTGGGTTTTTTTCCTTTTTGCATTCATCTTTAAACACATGGCCATGATGATATGTCTTTGGCTCTGCTCCCAAACACTTTGTAGCTTGGCAACCTTAGGGAGCACAGCTGCTCATAACCATTTATGGGGCCGTTTGTTGAAGAAGCAATCGTCCACATGAGACAACGGCAACGATGACTCCAAATAAGAGAACACAATATGGCAACTTGGTATTGCACAAAATGTCATTTAAAAAAAAAAAAGAAGGGCACACCATTATTTCGTTTCTTTGCAACATGGCCTGCACATATTCCTACTCGTTGCAACTACTTTTTTCATTTCTTCCCTTTTTTTCCGAGTTCTTGTCCACTTTCTTCATTGGGGTCTTAAGGGATCTATTATCTTAAAATGCACTTTGACTGTGTGGATATGACTGCGTATCAAATTTCCGTTTCCTCTTTGGTTAAGTGACAAATGTCACTCTTTTTATGGTCTGCCTTCTGTTTTCGTTCATTTAACTGCTGCTGCAGCATCAACTCTATGTCTTATCCCCATTCTGTTTGCCTTGGTCAATTGTTGACTTCGTTTTTCCTATATGATCGCCTTTGTTGTTGGTGAAGTTTAAACAATAGTTAGTGTCCTTAGCGAATAAGTCACAAATTGTTGGAAATTTGTGTGTTTTAATCAGCTCAGGGCAAGGAAATAGCAACAAGGTGAACATTGGCCTTATTTTCAAAAGGAAAAATGAAACATTGTCAATAAAGCCTAGGAGACCACCGTAGCGCAGAGTTTAGCATGTCCCCCTATGACGCTGAGTGCCTGGGTACGAATCCTGGCAAGACCATCAGAAAAAATTTTCAGCTGTGGTTTTCCCCTCCTAATGATGGCAACATTTGTGAGGTATTATGCCATGTAAAACTTCTTTCCAAAAGAGGTGAAATTTTAAATCTTATATATAACCAGTAAGGAAGGGCAAAAGTCGGGCGGAGCCGACTATGTAATACCCTACACCTACCCTATAAGTACAATGTGGGAGATATATCCAATTCTGAACCATTTTTGATGGACCTCGAGCAAAAATAGGTTCAAACAGTAATAACTGCGGTTGACTAATGACAACATTATTGCAAATCTGATGAACATATATATGGGAGCTATAACTAATACTGAACCGATTTCTAGGAAATTCACCAGTAATGTCGAGAGTCAATTTAGAGAAAATCTGTCAACAAATGACCATTTTATTGCAGTATTACTGCATGTCGCGCGAACATATATATGGAAGCTATATCCAAATCTGAACTGATTTCTATGAAATTCACTTGTAATGTCAGGAGTTATAAGAAAATCCCTCCTGCCAAATTTAGAGAAAATCGGTTAAGAAATGGTCATTTTATTGCTATATTACTGCAAAGCGGACGAATGTATATATGGGAGCTATATCCAAATATGAACCGATTTCTATGAAACTCACTTCTAATGTCGGGAGTCATAAGAAAATCCTTCCTGTCAAATTTCGAGCGAATAGGTTGACAAATTACCATTTCATTGCAGTATTACTGCAAATCGGACGAATATATATATGGGAGCTATATCCAAATCTGAACCGATTTCACCTATAATGTCAGGAGTCATAAGAAAATCCTTCCTGCCAAATTTCGAGAGAATCTGTCAACAAATGACCATTTTACTACTGTATTACTGGAAATCGGACGAACATATATATGGACGCTATATCCAAATCTGAACCGATTTCTATGAAACTCACCTCTAATGTCGGGAGTCATAAGAAAATCCTTCCTGTCAAATTTCGAGAGAATCGGTTAACAAATGACCGTTTTACTACTGTATTACTGGAAATCGGACGAACATATATATGGACGCTATATCCAAATCTGAACCGATTTCTACAAAATTTACCAGTAATATTGAAAGTCATAAGAAACTCCATCCTGCCAAATTTCGATAGAATCGGTTAACAAATGACTTTTTTATTGCATTATTACTGCAAATCGGACGAACATAATTATGGAAGCTATATCCAAATCTGAACCGATTTTTTCCAATTTCAAAAGGCTTCGTCTCTAGGCCGAAAAACATGCAGGTACCAAATTTGAAGACGATCGGATTAAAATTGCGACACAAATTAACATGGACGGACAGACAGACGGGCAGACGGACAGACGGATAGATGGACAGACGGACAGACAAGCATACAAAGGGACATAGCTAAATCGAATCAGAAAGTGATTCTGAGTCGATCGGTATACTTATCAATGCTTCTATATCTTTTCCTTTTGGGTGTTACAAACTAATTAACTAAGTTATAATACCCTGTACCACAGTAGTGGTGTAGGATATAAAAATCAATTTGTGTTTGTTTGTAGGTTTGTTTGTCTGTTCCTTATAGGCTCAGAAACGGCTGAACCGGTTTTCTTGAAATTTTCACTGATGGTGCATAATGTTTCCGTGGTGAAAATTGGGTACTAAATTTTTTGATATCTGAAGGGGGGGCGGACCATCCCCCTTACCCTAATTTTCATAAACGCCAGATTTCGGAGATGGGTGGTGCGATTTAAGCGAAATTTTGTGTGCTCTCATATAGTACCCTAAAAATAAAAATTTGGTATCCAAATTTCGGATGGGGTACCTAGGGGGCCGCCCCATACTAAAACCTACCAAACATATATTTGGACCAATCACGACAATATGGTACTCAAATGAAAGGTATTTAGGATAAGAAAACGTATCTGATATCCAATTCTGGGACCAGGTGCTAGGGGCACAACCCCAACCCCCAAAACACCCCTAAATCCGACATATTTATCCTCCATGGCAATATGGGACTCAAATGAAAGGTACTTGTGAGTAGAATACTAATCTGATATCCAAATGTGGGACCACGTTTCTGGGGGTCCACCCCTTCTCCAAAACACCCCCCAAAACAGGAATTATTTACTGACCATGGGAGTATGGGGCACAAATTAAAGGGTTTTCAGTGTAGAATTCGAATCTGATATCCAAATATGAGACCAAGTGTTTGGGGGGCCGCCTCTCCCCAAAAACCTCCCCCAAAGGGGACACATTTACGACCATAGCCACATGGGGCTCAAATGAAAGGTATTTGGGAGTAAA
This sequence comes from Stomoxys calcitrans, assembly GCF_963082655.1. Taxonomy (NCBI): domain Eukaryota; kingdom Metazoa; phylum Arthropoda; class Insecta; order Diptera; family Muscidae; genus Stomoxys; species Stomoxys calcitrans. Next base: position 30,932,864 of record NC_081553.1, on the reverse strand, counting down.
GCACAAATCTGATATCAATAGTCAGGAAAAGTGTATATGGGGCAACTCCACCTCTACAACACCACCCAACCCCCAAAACACCCCTAAATCGGACATATACCTATCATGGCAATATGGGACTCAAATGAAAGGTATTTGCAAGTAGAATCCGATTCTTATATCCAAATGTGGGACCACGTTTCTGGGGGTCCACCCCTTCCCCAAAACACCCCCCAAACAGGAATTATTTACTAACCATGGGAATATGGGGCTTAAATAAAAGGTATTTGAGTGTAGGGTTCGAATCTGATATCCAAATATGGGACCAAGTGTTTGGGGGCCCGCCTCTTCCCAAAAACATCCCCCAAAGGGAACACATTTACGACCATAGCAAAATGTAACTCAAATGAAAGGTCTATGGAAGCTAAGAACAAATCTGATATCAATGTTCGGGAAAAGTGTCTATGGGGCCACCCCACCCCCATAACACCATCCAAATAGTAAGTATTTGCTGACCATTGCAATATAAAGCTTTAATAGGAGGTATTTTAGAGTAGAACACGAATCTGATATATATTTTCAAAGCCAACTCACTGAGTGGCCGCCCCATCCCCCAAAACAACCCCCAAACCGGTCATGTTTGTCGACTATGGAAATATGGAGCTCAAATGAAGGGTATTTGGAAGTAGACCATGAATCTGACATCAACATTCTGGACCTACAGTCTAGGGGGCATCCCACCACCATAACAACCCCCAAGTAGGATGTATTTGCGCACCAAGACAATTTGGGTCTTCAAGAATGTGGAGCTCGGTATTCATAGTTTTAGGGCCCATACCCTAAACCGGACATATTTGCTGGCTTTTTCAATAAGGGGGTTTAAGTGAATGGTATTTGAAATTAGAAAACGAATTTGATATTCATTTTTGAGTCCAATGGCAATATGGGGCTCAAATATATGAGAATAGAGCACGTTGCTAATATATTTTCAGGTCTTAGTGATTGGAGGACCACCCCACCCCCAAAACACCCCTAAATCGGTCATATTTACCTACCAAGTCAATGTGGGGCTTTAATGAAAGGTATTGGGGGGCAGAGAAAGAATTGATACCCACTTTCAGGACCAATTTTTGTGGGTCTAACCCTTTCCCAAAATATATGGGATCCATACCTACTAATGGACCAATGTGACCCTTAAGTTGTTGGATTGTGGAAGGGTATAAATGAACTTCACTCGCCAAATATCAGCCAAATCGGGCAAAAATTTAGGCTCATGAGGTCAACTCGAAATACCACTTTATTTGGGAGCTACATTCAAATTTTAACCGATATGGCCCATTTTGAATTTCCTTTCCTTTTACATTTCCATACCACTCATTGTCAGCTAAAGTGGTCAAACCGATTTCCAAAGTGGTTAGAAAAAAAAGCAAAAAAAAAAAACAAAAAACATTTTGCCCACGTCATAACAAAATTATCTTGAACATCAAATGCCCTTTCAAGTTGTCATAGGTAAATGAATTGAAATGCTGAAAAGTGTCAACGCCAGTAAATCCACAAATGAGTGACAGCCACTGAAAGTGGTTGCTGTGCAGATTGACTTAAAACTTTTGTGTGGCTAAACTAAATTTCCGGAAAATGACCAATTTAAGTGCATTAGACAATCCCTCCAAATGGATGCTAATGAAGGATTTCGAATAATTTAGCTAGCAAGGGAAGTGAATTATTGAAAAACGAATTCAAATGGATTGCTTCTTCAACTGTCACTGCTACAATGCGAACACACTTTGTTATGTACATATATTTCATAGCTATGGTTTTAAGCCTTTGCAGGAGTCCTTTATTGTATACGAAACAAAGATTTATCCAATAAGAGTGGTATTTATCTTTGTCAATTTCATTGCCCCACTACGCCCACTTTGCCTACATTGTTCTTCTTTTGTCATGCTTCTGCTACTTTTCCGCTTTAATAGCATTTCACTATAAAAGACGAATGTCTGCATTGTTTACCCTATCCATAGGCAGTTCAATTTTCCTTAATATCCTTTGCGTTCATAAACAAACGAAATGAATGATTGTCATTTTATAGTACATCTTCTGTACTGATGTACTGAGACAATAGAGTTAAAGATGGCCAGTCGCCCCTCCTTGAACACCCACAAATACACACAGACACATACATACTCAGAAACAACTACATTTTGAGGACCAACACCAAATAAGGACTCATAAAGAGTCCAAAGTCTGTCACAGACAGAGTTGACACCACTATTGTTTTTATGAACAAAAACGAAGGAAATGCTTTGCATAAAAATTAAACTCCCTCAAAATGTTCCCCAAAGACAAAATTTCAGTAACAAGGCCAAAATTTCTTGGAAATTTTTTGCTAAGGAAGAGAATCCTTTAAAATTTCCAAATAAACTTTCAAAATTTCTCTTAGAGTTTCCCCATAAATATAAGGGAGAAAGTGGCAAAAGGCAAGGCACAGGGGGGGCATTTTATCGCAACTCCTATGGGTGACCACCATAAATGACTTTTACGGATGCTCACTGAGGAGGGATTTGAATCCGTCTGCTACGCAGTCGATGTTATAATGCTTCCAAGGGGTAAGGATCTGAACGAGCTATGCAGAAGGGCCGAAAGCGTCTTGCATTTGACACATGACTGGGCTAGACCAAGAGGTCTCCATGTTAACCCAGAGAAGACTCAAATATGCTTGTTCACGAGGAAGAGAAGACTGAAACATGCCTGCTCACGAGGAAGCCGAAGGTGGCCCAATTAACGCACCACGTTTCCTCAATAAAACGATTTCCATATCTGACAGGGTCAAATACTAAGGTGTGATCTTGGACAGGAAGTGTCACATTCAGGATTGGAAGTGTAACATTCAGGAGAGTACTGAGAAGGCCCACAGATGTTGGGCACTATGTGGATGGGCCGTAGGCTCGAAACGGGGCCTGAATCCTAGGATAGTCCACGGGCTCTACAGGAGCGTGATTAGACCTATACTTACTTACGCCTCAGTAGTTTGGTGGGCTGCTATGGAGAATATGTGTAACATACGGGTCATACAACTGGTTCACAGAACATATTGTTTTGGCATAGGCGGAGCGATGAGGACCACTCCCTCTAGGGCACTGTAAACTATTCTAGATATCCGACCCATTGACATACAGATTAAATGTGAGGCAGTTACTGCGACTATGAGACTTAAGGTGATGGGAGAATGGATTGAGGATGGGAGCAGCTCATACCATTGCGGGATAATCGAGGCGACGATAGGAAACCTGGAAGGAAGGGAAGAGGTTCCCGATCGGATATCTGAGATGAACCTTGAGGTCGAGTGCGAGGCACTGCTGCCAGCGGCACAGTCCTGGATTGACGGAACCCTAGTGTTGTCATCTGGAAATCTTGTTACATGGATGGATAAAAGTTAGAGGACAGAGTGGGCCTGGGGGTCTACATTAAGAACCCAGAGACTGAGATATGTTTTAGACTGCCTGACCATAATACGGTCCTGCAGGCGGAGATCCGGTTGATTGCGGAATACATCAAGTGGTGTGGTGATCACGCGAGGACGTCGAGTGTGAACTTCTTTAGTAAAATTTCCATAAAGGCAATAAAAACCAGGACGGTAAGGTCACGAACAGTCTTGCAGTGTAAGATGGAGATTAAGGCGTTCTCTGAGGATGGCAAAATCCGCATCGTTTGGGTGCCGGGCCATAACGGATAAATGAAAGGGCAGACGATTTGGCGGTAAAGGCCAGAGGACTGCCGTCAACAAACTTGGTTTATCCGAAGTCTTTTGGGTTGACGCCGTCCAAAATAAGGGAGTGGGCGACAAATCCGCATGCAACATTGTGGAACATTGAAACGATCGGTAGGTCGGCGAAAATCCTATGGGGGGATCCAGATCGTGAGAAGACGAAACTTTTACTGAAAGGAAGCAAGAAGGATGTCCATATAGCTATTGGTATCTTAACGGGACACATAGGACTACTAGCTCACTTATGTTAAATCGGTGCGGCAAGTGATAGCATGTGTTGGGCTTGTGGGGAAGATGATGAGAGGTTGGAGCATTTCCTTTGTCGTTGCCCGGCTTTCGCGTCTAACAGCTACCGCCACTTAGGTGGGGACACAATACCAGTTATGAAACAACTTAGGGGAGTGGTATTGAAAACAATTAAGGATTTTTTAAGTAGCGCGGTATTCGCGACTTAAAATTTTCTTTTTTAAAGGTTTTTTTGTAGGTTTTAGAGCGCACAACAAGCCGAATAATGGCTTAGCCGTATTTCCGTAGTGGCATGGGGCGCAAGAATATCTGCACCCCTTTTTATACCCACCACCGAAGGATGGGGGTATATTCATTTTAACATTCCGTTTGCAACACATCGAAATATCCATTTCCGACCCTATAAAGTATATATATTCTTGATCAGCGTAAAAATCTAAGACGATCTAGCCATGTCCGTCCGTCTGTCTGTTGAAATCACGCTACAGTCTTTAAAAATAGAGATATTGATCTGAAATTTTGCACAGATTCTTTTTTTGTCCATAAGCAGGTTAAGTTCGAAGATGGGCTATATCGGACTATATCTTGATATAGCCCCCATATAGACCGATCCGCCGATTTAGGGTCTTAGGCCCTTAAAAGCCACATTTATTATCCGATTTTGTTGAAATTTGGGACAGTGAGTTGTGTTAGGCCCTTCAACATCCTCCGTCAATATGGCTCAGATCGGTCCAGATTTGGATATAGCTGCCATATAGACCGATTTCTTGATTTATGGTTTTGAGCCCATAAAATGCTAATTTTTTGCCCGATGTCCCCGAAATTTGGAGCAGTGAGTTAAGTTAAGCCCCTTGACATACTTCTGCAATATCGCACAGATCGGTCCAGATTTGGATATAGCTGCCATATAGACCGATATCTAGGTTTTAGGTTTTGGGGCCATAAAAGACGCATTTATTGAGAAATTTGAAATTTGAGACAGCGAGTTTGGTTAGGCTCTTCGACATCCTTCTTCAATTTTGCCCAGATCGGTCCAGATTTGAATATAGCTGCCATATAGAACGATCTCTGGATTTAAGGTTTAGGGCCCATAAAAGAGGCATTTATTGTCCGATTTCGCCGAAATTTGGGACAGTGCTTAGTGTTAGGCTCTTCGACATGTTTATGCAACTTGGCCCAAATCGGTCCAGATTTGGATATAGCTGCCATGTAGACCGATATCTCGATTTAAAGTCTTGGCCCCATAAAAGGCGCATTTATAATCCGATTTCACTGAAATTTGACACAGTGACTTATGTTCGATTTTCGACATTCGTGTCGTATATAGTTCAGATCGGTATGAGGTATATGAGTATAAGGTATGAAATTTTCACCGAATTTTGATGAAAGGTGGTTTACATATATACCCGAGGTGGTGGGTATCCAAAGTTCGGCCCGGCCGAACTTAACGCCTTTTAACTTGTTCAACCTAACCTTCCCCAAAAACAAAATTTTAATAACACTTCTTTGAAATTTTTTGCTAAAGAAAAAAAACCTGCGAAATCTCCAAATAAGAAAAAATTTTATCAAAATTTTCCCTTACCACCAAATTTCATTGAATATTCAATATTTCAAAAAAAATTACCCCAAAGACAAAGTTTTACTGGAATTTTCTCTAAACACATTTTCCCTGAAGACAAATTTTCAGCGAAAATTTTCCACAATAACAAAATTTCAGTAAAATTTTCGCTCAACACATTCTCCCCAAAGACAAACTTTCAGTAAAATTTTCCCTAGGCTAGGTTTTATTAGGTTTAAGTGGCAGTCTGGACATCAGACTCAATTATACGATTTTGTCCATAGTGCTACCACAGGAACAGAAGACATTTTCCAAAAAAAAAAATGTCCCCAAGACAAAGTTTTACTGGAATTTTCTCTTAATGCATTTTCCCTAAAGACAAAATTTCTGTAAAACTTTTCCCAAATGACAAAATTTCAGTGAAATTTTCGCTCAACACATTTTCCCCAAACACAGAATTTCAGTAAAATTTTCCCTAGGTTAAAGGAACAGATTTTTTTTGTGATACCACAGGAACAGAAGAAGGAAGATGCCCTTCCTACCGTTAAACCTCCAAATTGCTTTAAAAAGTCCATTAACATGCGAATGTTCACATCCGCGAAATCAAACAGGTTCTCAAAGAAATGGAGCATTAAGTGGTTCTTTCTTTCCATTGCGAGAATAAAAACTCTAAGAAATTTTAAGTTTTTTTTTTTCCCAAAATAATATTCTGTTGGCAACACTTTACCTCAGCACTGCTCATGGATGGCCAACGAAATGTAATAACGGACTAAAGGCCTCTGCAAATACAGAACTTCAATAAAAGATAAATTGCCAAAGAGTAGTTAAAGTATAAGTGGACAATTGTATAAAGCTCAATGAGTACGTGTGTGTGTGCGCTCATGTATGTATAGGCGCACCAGTTGCCTAATAGGTCATCGGGATTGTTTGAAAAGTTATTGGCCTTTCTGGCAAAAATTTGCTTTTGTCTTGCCTCCGTTGGCGATAAGTGACGGCTGCAGAAAATGCTGCTATCCAAAGATAATTTCGCCATACTAAAGTTAAGCCTGGCTATTTGAATTGATGAAATGGTCTTCAAAGTGAAAAGACAAAGCACAAAATGAGAGCGAGATAAGGAAAAAGTTTGTGGAGGATAATACAAAGAACTTTAAATACTGAAGGGACAGTTTTGTTTTAAAGTTTAATTGAAAATAAAGTAAAGATTTTTGTCAAAGATTTTTGAAAGACTATATAATGGGTTAGAGAATAATAGTTGATGGTGGCTGAAGCAGACAAGAGTTATAAATAGGAATGGGGAGGAAAAACGAAAATTTAGTTCAAAATTTTGCGCTTGTTTTCCTTCGAGACAAGCTTAATAATTGAAGAATTTTTGCAATGGAAAAGGAAAGCCAGAGATCACACCACTACCACCACCACGTTTCGTCTTTGGTTAGAAGACCAAAGTGTGGTCGTATCAGGTTTTACTGATACGACACTATCACAAGTTTGACATCTTTCAAACTTCTCGCTGTTGTTCCGTATGTACAGGTTCGAATCTCGGCCGGGCTCTGCCAAATTTTTATTTTAAAGTTTTATTTCGACTTTTAAAGCAAATATCAATTTATTTCCCAATTTTTCGATTGTTTCTCTTTCAAGATGAGTTTAATGATTAAAGTATTTTTGGATTGAAAAAGGAAGGCCAGAGATAAAAACACACCAACCACTATGGGGCGCTTTTCGTCTCTGCCAGCTTTCACTCATTATTATTTTATCAGACCAACGACTTCAAGGTTCATCTCAGGTATCCGTTCGGAAACCTCTTTACTATCGTCGCCTCGATTATACCGCGATGGTTTGGGCTGCTCCCATCCTCAATCCATTCTCCCATCGCCTTAAGTCTCATAGCCGCCCTGGGTGCCTTACACTTAATCTGTATGTCAATGGGTCGAATATCTAGAATACTCTCCAGTACCCTATTGGGCGTGGTCCTCATCGCTCCGCCTATGCCAAGACAACATGTTCTCTGAACCTGCTGTATGGTCCTTATTTTGCACTTTTTCTCCATAACAGTCCACCAAACTTTTGAGGCGTAAGTAAGTATTGGTCAAATCACGCTCGTGTGGACCCAGTGGACTATTCTAGGATTCAGGCCCCATTTCGAGACTACGACCCGTCTACATAGTGCCCAACATCTATGAGCCTTCTCAGTACGCTCCTGAATGTGACACTTCCAATTCAGTTTCCTGTCTAAGATCACACCTAAGTATTTGACCTTGTCAGATATCGAAATCGTCTTATTGAGGAAATGTGGCCCACCTTCGTCTTCCTCGTGAACAGGCATATTTCAGTCTTCTCTGGGTTAACATTCAGACCTCTGGGTCTTGCCCAGTCAAATGCCATATGCAAGACCCTTTCGGCCCATAGCTCGTTCGGATCCTTACCCCTTAGAAGTATTATAACATCGTCGGCGTAGCAGACGGGTTCATATCCCTCCTCAGTCAGCATCCATAATAGGTCATTTATGGGGGGCACCCATAGGATAAAATGCCCCCCTGTGGCGTGCCTTTCTCCCTTATACGACGACGATCTTGTACGAAATATATACACTTTGTAGGGTCGGAAATTGATATTTCGATGTGTTGCGAACGCAATGACTAAATGAATATACCCCCTATCCTACGGTGGTGGGTATAAAAATCGATTCAGATTAAGATAGAGCTCCCAAATTGGCTCGTCCAATTTGAACTAATATTGCAATAATGTGGTCATTTGTTATCCGATTCTATCGAACTTTGGAAGGAAGAATTTTCTCTTCACTCTCGGAATTAATAATGAATTTTATAGAAATCGGTTCAGATTTAGATATAGCTGTCATATATATATATATATATATATATATATATATATATATATATATATATATATCACCCGATTATCATTCCTAGAGGCACAGCAAGTGCATTTATTGGCCAATCTTCCCAGAACTTTGCACAACGCTTTCCACGACTACTACCACAATATTTAAGAAGTTTGGTCGAAATCGATTCAGATTTGGATATGGCTCCCATATATATGTTCGTCCGATTTGCAGTAATACAGCAATAAAATGGTCACTTGTTTACCGATTCTCTCGAAATTTGGCAGGAAGAATTATCTTACGACTCTCGATATTGCTGGTGAATTTCATAGAAATCGGTTCAGATTTGGATATGGCTCCCATATATATGTTTGTCCGATTTGCAGTAATACAGCAATAAAATGGTCATTTGTTAACCTATTCTCTCGAAATTCGGCAGGAAGGATTTTCTTATTACTCTCAATTTTACTGGTTAATTTCGTAGAAATCGGTTCAGATTTGGATATAGCTCCCATATATATATTCGTTCGATTTGTAGTAATACAGCAATAAAATGGTCATTTGTTAACCGATTCTCTTGAAATTTGGCAGGAAGGATTTTCTTAGGACTCTCGATATTACTGTTGAATTCCATAGAAATCGGTAAAGATTTGGATATAGCTCCCATATATATATTCTTCCGATTTGCAGTAATACAGCAATAGAATGGTCGTTTGTTAATCGATTCCCTCGAAATTTGGCAAGAAGGATTTTCTCATTACTCTCGTTATTACTGGTGAATTTCATAGAAATCGGTTCAGATTTGGATATAGCTCCCTTATATATGTTCGTCCGATTTTCAGTAATACAGCAATAAAATAGTCATTTGTTAACTGATTCTCTTGAAATTTGGCAGGAATGATTTTCTTAGGACTCTCGATGTTACTGATCAATTCCATAGAAATCGGTTCAAATTTGGATATAGCTCCCATATATATATTCGTCCGATTTGCTGTAATACAGCAATAAAATTATCATTTGTTAACCGATTCTCTTGAAATTTGGCAGGAAGAATTTTCTTATGACTCTTAATATTACTGATCAATTTCGTAGAAATCGGTTAAGATTTAGATATAGCTGCCGTATATGTATATCGCCCGATTTTTACTTCTAGACCAACGGCAAGCGCATTTATTGACCAATCTTGCCAAAATTTTATACAACGCTTTCCTCAAAGACTAACACAATTTCTGTAGAGTTTAATTGAAATCAGTTCAGATTTAAAAATAGCTTTCATATATATGTTCGTTCGATTTTTGAGAAATATTGCAATAAAGTGCTCATTTGTTAACCGATTCTCTCGAAAGTTGGAAGGTAGGATTTTCGTATGACTCTTAATATTACTAGTGAATTTCGTAGAAATCGGTCTAGATTTAGATATAGCTGCCATATATGTATATCACCCGATTTTCACTTCTAGAGCCACAGCAAGCGAATTTTTTGACCTATCTTGCCAAAATTTTGCACAACGATTTCCTCAAAGACTAAAACAATTTCTGTAGAGTTTGATTGAAATCGGTTTAAATTTAGAAATAGCTTCCATATATAAGTTCGTCCGATTTTTGAGAAATATTGTAATAAAGTGCTCAATTGTTAACCGATTCTCTCGAAATTTGGCTGGTAGGATTTTTTTATGACTCTTAATATTACTGGTCAATTTCATAGAAATCGGTTCAGATTTAGATAAAGCTGTCATATATGTACATCACTTCTAGAGCCACTGCAATTGAATTTTTTGACCTATCTTGCCAAAATTTTGCACAACGATTTCCTCAAAGACTAACACAATTTCTGTAGAGTTTGGTTGAATTGGGTTCAGATTTAGATATATTTAGCTCCCAGATTTTAGGTAATTTGCAACAATGTTGTCATTTGTCAATCGTCGTTATAGCAGTTTGATCATATTTGCTGGATTTGTTCAATAACCCATCCCTAAACTTCCGCCGAGGTCCATCAAAATTAGTTCAGCGTATTAGATAAAGCTCCCACTTTGTATTTACGGGGTAGGTGTAGGATATTATACAGATGGCACCCCTCGACTTTTGCGTTTCCTTACTGGTTTCCATTTAAAACATTTATATAATTCCAATAGCATAGAAAATACTATAACATGTCATACAGCCAGAAAATGATTGCAGTACCATGGGTGGTATGAGTTATATGAAATACGAGGAAGCAACATAATTTCTGTTACGTATACCACCCCATGTACAACAAATTTTATGCCATCCATGAAAGATTATCAATAACAATTTATATATGAAAATATAACATCAGTTTTATACATCATAAATTTTAATTTCGATATGCTTCAATAAAATTCATAGTCCATAAATTCATTAGAGTAAAATATTTTTAGAACCAAGTAATAGATTGCAGAGATTTTGCAGAATTTTTTTTTTTTTTAATAAACTACATGCAAGTAAATAAAAATTTTTTGTTTGTTTTTGGGCGATAGATTTCTACAAAGTCCTTTTTCATTTATTTACGAGCATCTTAATATAAAACAAATTGAGAATATATATTTTTTTTAATACTCAAAGATTGTTGAATAGATAATCAAAGATTCATGTGCAGCCTGTGTCCCCAAAAGGGACCGAACGAGCTGGCTTATCTTTAGTACAATGTCAGCACAATATCAGTGTGCTATGCCTATCTAAGGGGTGAATCACAGCCATACTAAGCTCAGAATATGCTGGAAAAAGGTCATTCATATGCAAGTTTTAGGGGGCGAGCACATGGTAATGGGTATTGCCAGCTACGAATAAAAAAAGACAAAATAATGTCTGTCGAATACATGTTCAACAAAAAACAAAAAACAAAAAACGTCCCAATAACGTTGAGTGACAAAGGTAGATAAGCCATTTTTCGCCACAATGATAGGTGTGAGTGAGTGTGTCTTTGCTTCTTTTTTGCATATGAGTGATTCTCTGTTAGAATAGAAGTGGTGGGGCTTTTTTTTTTGCCACATAAAAGACAAAAAAGGCAAAAAGAGTCGATTATTGAGTGTGAATAAGAAACGAATTCTCCAAGTCCTAAATGGATGACTGTATCTTTATATGAAGTATTCGAGAGACAAAAGTAAACTGAACTTAAAGCTTGAAGGAGAAACAGCTTTAAGTTCAGTTTACTTCTGTCTATCGAATACTTCATATAAAGATACAGTTATCCATTTAGGACTTGGAGAATTCGTTTCTTATTCACACTCAATAATCGACTCTTTTTGCCTTTTTTGTCTTTTATGCTTCTATGGAAATATTCTAATTTAAGTAAGTTTGGTACACATAACTAGACCAAAAAGCTAAATTTTACCTTTTTGAGAAAAATATGTGCTGCAGAGGATAACAATCTCCTCCATTATTTTCTGTAAACACCCATATCGCTACATTATTTGGATTATGTATCGTATTGGCAAAACCATAATTTACATATAGATAAAAGCTAAGGACAGACCAAAAAAAAAAACACAAGTATGTGATACAAAAAACGGAAAATATATGTGGGGGAAAAAAGGCAAATATTCACTCGAGTTTCATGTGTCTATGCAATTCTCTAGATAATAAAATTCTGTGTCACCAACCAATACCAATATGACAATATATATTTTTTTTTTGTTACTTGCAAAACTTGCTGCCTTGAGCATATCACTAACGCCCTATTCGTAGTGTATTTTCCCTTTTCGGTTTGAATCTTAGGGGACCTCAACTACTCCCTCAATATATAAATCATGAACAAAATTTGTATATTTCTCCCTTTTTTTTTTGGTTTCCATGGCACCACTATGTGCTGAGGTGTCATTCTAGTGAGTGGCTTTTGTGAGCAAACCCTCGTTATGTTTTGCCTTGGGCCTTTTGCTTTGTATCTCTTTTAGATTTTCGTGGAATATCATTGCATTGTACAAAAGCAAATTAGAATAGCTTTGATGAGCAAGTGGATTATTATTGACATGGATCGAAATGTAGATATTTTAAAGTTGATTAAGCAAAAAAACGAAAAACAATTGGCCTGAGGCTCAGCGGTGGTATAAATACCAACCATAAAGAAGTCGAAAAAAGAAAAGTAAAAGTCAGGCGGTTCCATAAAACCCTACATCAATCAATCAATGCAAAATTTTAATAACTTTGACTCTTTAGGTGGAAATTGAGCTATGTGTATATATGAAAGATGAATCGTAAAATCCAACGATTTATATAAAATTTACTAGCTGGACCGGGCCTGCTCTGCTGCGCTTTCTTTTACTTTATATGAAACAAAATTTTCATTGGAATATTTATTTTCGACAATTAAAGAGCTTTTAGTGAAATATCAATAAAAGTGCCTTGGCATGGTCGAAAAATTACCCAAATTACATAGTCCTACAATTGGATATCAAATTCGTATACTACTACCAAATGCCTTTATTTAGGCCCAATGTTGCGGTGGTCAGTAAAAAATTGTTGTTTGTGGGGTATTTTGGGAAAGGGGTTGGGCCCCCAGAAAATTGGTCCCAAAAGTGGGTATCAATTCTTGCTCTACCCCCAATTCCTTTCATTTAAGCCCCACATTATCATGGTAAATATGTAAATATGGTTTTGGTGAGTGGGTGGTCCCCTAAACATTAAGCCATGAAAATATATCAGCAACGTGCTCTATTCTCATATATTTGAAACCCATATTGCCATTGGCCTCAAAATTGGATATAAAACTCGTTTTCTAATCTCAAAAACCATTCACTTAAACCCCCTTATTGAAAAAGCCAGCAAATATGTCCGGTTAGGGGTATGGGCCCTAAAAACTATGAATAGCTAGCTCTACTGTCTTGAAGACCCAAATTGTCTTGGTGAGCAAATACTTCATACTTGGGGGTAGTTTTATCCGTGGGACATCCCCTAGACAGTTTCTCCAGAATGTTGATGTCAGATTCATGGTCTACTCCCAAATACCCTTCATTTGAGCTCCAGTTTTCCATAGTCGACAAACATGACCGGTTTGGGGCGTGTTTTTTGGGGGACGGAGCGGCCACTCAGTGACTTGGCTTTGAAAATATATTGAGTTGCCCAAAAAGTAATTGCGGATTTATTAAAAGAAAGTAAATGCATTTTTAATAAAACTTAGAATGAATTTTAATCAAATATACTTTTTTTACACTTTTTTTCTAAAGCAAGTTAAAAGTAACAGCCAATAACTGACAGAAGAAAGAATGCAATTACAGAGTCACAAGCTGTGAAAAATGTTGTCAACGCCGACTATATGCAAAATCCGCAATTACTTTTTGGGCAACCCTATATATATATATCAGATTCGTGTTCTACTCTAAAATACCTCTTATTTGAGCCTCATATTGCAATGATCAGCAAATACTTCTTATTTGGGTGATGTTATGGGGGGTGGGGTGGCCCCATAGACACTTTTTGCCGAATATTGATATCAAATTCGTGCTTTTCTCCCAAAGACCTTTCATTTGAGTCCCATATTGCTATGGTCGCAAATTTGTTTTCTTTGGGGTATGTTCTCGGGAGTGGGCGACCCCCCAAACACTTGGCCCAACAACTGGATATCAGATTCGTATTCTTCACTAGCAAACCTTTTATTTAAGCCCCATATTGCCGTGGTCAGTAAATAAGTCCTGCTTGGTAGTGTTTTGGGAAAAGGGTGGACCTTCAGAAACTTTTTCCCAAATTTGGATATCAGATTCGTATTTTACTCGTAAATACCTTTCATTTGAATCCCATATTGCCATGGTCGGTAAATATGCAGGATTAAGGGTTGTTTTGGGAGTTGGGTGGTTTCCCTAACACTTGGTCCGACAATTGGATATCAGATACGTTTTCTTAATCAAAATACCTTTAATTTGAGGCCCATATTGTCGTGATTGATGTTTATATATATTTGGTAGGTGTTGGGGTGGGGCGCTCCCCCCACCCCCCCCCCCCCCCCCCTTGGTACTCCATCCGAAATTTTAATACGAAGTTTTTGTTTGTAGGTCACTATAAGGGAGCACACAAAAATCACACCATCCATCCCCGAGATCTGGTGTTTCTGAAAATTAGGGTAAGGGGGAGGGTCCGCTCCCCCTTCAGATATCAAAAAATTTAGTATCCTATTTTCACCACGGGATCATTATGCACCATCAGTGAAAATTTCAAGAAAATCGGTTCAATCGTTTCTGAGTCTATAAGGAACATACAAACAAACAAACTCAAATTAATTTTTATATATATGAACGGTCACCAGAGAGTGCTTTATGTCAAATTTCGTAAGAATAGGTTAAAAAAAGTAAAAAAGTACGGCCGGGCCGTATCTTGATAGCTGCCACCATAGATTTTGCGAAAATTTCTATATATAAAATTTCTACCAAATCATGCAAAAATTTAAGTTTCTAAGGGTCGCAAAAGGCTAATGGGAGAGGGGGGAGGTCGGTGAATTAGGGAGCTAAACCATGTTATGGACCAATCAGTTAACAGGTTTAGTTGCCAAGAAGCCTTATACAATTCCCAGGTTCAAATTTCAGTTCAAATTCACAGATCGGTCCATTTGGCAGCTATATGCAAATATGGTCTGATATGGACCAAACGCGATTCGGATACCGGATGGCCTAGTGCAGCTTCTTGTTCCAAATTTTATACATATGGACTTAAAATCCTAATTCGACAAACCGTATATAAGAATTATATCCTAACATGTACCGACCTGAACCATATTCGGTTTGGATGTCAACATTCATAATTAAACTCACGGTTCTAAAATTTATCGAAACAAATGTGCTTTGTATCGTGTAATAAATTCGCCTGTTATGGGCCCAAACACTTAAATCGAGTTCAGTTTATAGAGCAACTATATCCAAATATGGATCATATTCAGCACCAATGTCCGGAGGTCCTACCACAATTCGCTGTGCCAAATATCAGCGAAATTGAGTAATATATATATCTAAAATAGCATTGGACCCCAAATCGGCAAATCGTTCCATATAGGAGCTATATCAAGATATGATCCGATATAGTCCATCTTCGCACTTTAGTTGCTTTTGGGCAAAAAAAATGTGTAAGGTTTTAGGTCAATATCTAAATTTTAAAATACTGCAACGTGATTTCGACAGACAGAGGCACAGATGGACGGACAGTACAAAAAGTAAGGAAGGTACCATACGGGAAATGTGTAGTCAATTGCCCCAAATATACCGGTCATAAACTGGAGAATTAGTTACCTGTCACAGGACATATCCCACAGGGAATGGAACTTTTCAATTGTCATAACTTATGATTCTTAATTATTTTTTAAAAAATCACTTAATTATTGTTAAAAATTGGTCATCCGTTAAATATATTTGCTAACTAAAGTTATCTCCCTTAAAAATACTTGCAAAGTATAATCATCCGTTTCTAACTGTCCCAGGAAATATCCTACGGTTTTAGGACCTATCCTACGGCGATAAACATTTATAAAGTGATAGGTTTTTTTCATGTAAGTGGACCAGATCACCAGAGGGCATATCCTTATCACCAGAGGACCTATCCCATGACAGGTTTGGGACCTATCCCATTCCCCGTAGGGTATAAATATTTCATAAAATTTAATTTGTACTTAAAGGACAATTTCTTCTAATATTATTAAGTTCTCAACAGCGTTCTTATGTATATTGGTTATATATTGCCTCATATTATGGCGACCATTTCATTTCAATTCGATGCTCCAAATAACCTTGACCATATGAATATTCCCCAATTAATCTCAAAGTCTGTAGTTTCCCTTTCACTTTTCCATGGCTTGTGAGATTTCATTACCTGTTTACGGTTATTTTCACTTAACAATTGCTTTTTCACATTCCTTATTCCGTACATCCTTCCACACACAATACACAAATCATTGCCTAATACCCATCATTTGTCAGTTCTTAAATACAAATGACCAAAAGTAGCATACAAATGTTTATGGCCAAAAGGATGGCAGGACATTTGGCCATAAAATATAATTAATCTGTTAACAATAAATCCCTGTTAGCTACATACACTACGAGTATGCTTTCCTAAACAAATATAAATAAAATATACTGCAATGGTGTTGGTGGTAAATAAAGATGATGATGATGATGATGATGGCTATGAGGATGTTGTGTGGGTGCATAAAAGAGGAAGTATATGTGATATGTGGGCGAATAAGCGAAATGTAGCTTGTAATGAAAATGAACAAACAAGTTTTTGCTAAAAGTAGGTAAGGTTAAAGCTATAGGCAAAAAACAACAAATCTTTATCAAAGGTCTAAAGTTACAAAAAACCCTTCAAACATAGAACAAGTAAAAAGGCATTATGTTCGGCTGGGCCGAACTTTGGATACCCACGAACTCGGGTGTATTAGATATACCCCTTTTCGCCACAAT
This sequence comes from Stomoxys calcitrans, assembly GCF_963082655.1. Lineage (NCBI taxonomy): Eukaryota > Metazoa > Arthropoda > Insecta > Diptera > Muscidae > Stomoxys > Stomoxys calcitrans. Next base: position 30,916,087 of record NC_081553.1, on the reverse strand, counting down.
CTGGTGAAAATTGGATAACTTATGCACCCAAATTCGGCACGGACATTAAGTGGTCTAATAAATATATGACACTGTTGAATTTTGTATTTCAAATATCAGCGAAATCGGATAAAAAATAAAACTTTTATGGACTTCAGACCATTTATCGGCAGATCGCTCTGTATGGAAGCTATATCTACATAGTGTCCGATACAAACCATATTTGGGACAGACGTCGGGAGACCTAAAACTACCCACTGTTTCAAATATCAACGAAATCGGGTAATAAATAGAGCTTTAATGGGCTCCAGACCCTTTATCGGCAGATCGGTTAATATCGCAGCTATATCCCAATAAAGTCCGATTTGTACCATATTTGTGTCGGATGTTGAGAGGCTTAAAACTGCGTACGATTCCAAATTTCAGCGAACTCCAATAAAAATTAAAGCTTTTATGGCCTTCAGATCATTTATCGGGAGATCGGTCTATATGGTAGCTATATCTAAATATGGACCGTTTTAATCCATATATGAGTCAGATGTCAGGAGGCTTAAAATAATTCGTTGTTGCAAATTTTAGTGAAATTGGGCAATAAATAAAGCTTTTGTGACCTTAAGACCATTTATCGGCAGATCGGTCAATATCGCAGCTATATCCCAATATAGTCCGGTCTGTACCATATTTGGGTCGGATGTTGAGAGGCTTAAAACTGCGTACAATTCCAAATTTCAGCGAACTCCAATAAAAAATAAAGCTTTAATGGCCTTCAGACCCTTTATCGGGAGATCGGTCTATATGACAGCTATATCTAAATATGGACCGATCTGAACCATATTTAGGTCGGGTATCAGGAGGGTAAAAATAACTCACTGTTTAAAATTTCAGCGAAATCGGATAAAAATAAAATTTTTATGACCTTCAGACCCCTTATCGGGAGATCGGTCTATATGGCAGCTATATCTAAATATAGGCCGATTTGAACTATATCTGGGTCAGTTATCGGGAAGCCTTAAACTACTCACTGTTTCAAATTTCAGCAAGATCGCAAGGCCATTAACTATATAGCAGCTATATCCAAATATGGTACGATGTGGCCCGTTCAAGAACTTAATCAGCGTGCATCAAAAAGACTTATCTGTGATTGCAACAAACGGACAGACACACGGACATCGTTAAATCGGCTTAGAATTTTACGACGATCCGCAATATATAAACTTTGTAGGGTCGGAAATTGATATTACGATGTGTCGCAAACGGAATGACTAAATGATTATGCCCCCTATCCTACGGTGGTGGGTATAAGAAAGCCATAAAAGAAGCAAGAAATTAATTCTCCATTAAATTTTGCAAATAAAATTGGACATTAATATCGAAGAGTTGCTAGATGATGTTTGTAAAAAGTAAAGTTGGCAGAATGAGAAACAGCTATATCTATTTAAGGTCTATATGCCAGATCATAAGACTTAGGTTCTTTAGAAGATTTAACAGGTTGTTGGAAACATCTGCTTAAATGGTGTTGGGTAAGGTTAGGTTAGGTAAGGTTGAAGAGAGGGTGCTCATATTAAACCACCCTGTTCCACTTTGGTCATACACCTAAGCCAGTAATCAGCTTGTTGTGCGCTCCTTGCGTTGTGCGTAACATCGAAAAATAAAATTTAACTTTTTGCTGTTCCTAACCACCGTAGCGCAGAGGTTTGCATGTCCGCCTATGACTCTGAACGCCTGGGTTCGAATGCTGGCGAGACCATCAGAAAAAATTTTCATCGGTGGCTTTCTCCTCCTAATGCTGGCAACATTTGTGAGGTAATATGCCATGTAAAACTTCTCTCCACAGCGATGTTGCACTACGGCACGCCGTTTGAATTCGGCTATAAAAAGGAGGCCCCTTATCATTGAGCTTAAACTTGAATCGGGCTGCACTCATTGATAGGTGAGAAGTTTGCCCCTATTCCTTAGTGGAATGTTCATGGGCAAAATTTGCAATTTGCAACCCCGCATGGTTAGGTTGATAGAGTGTGCAGATATTAATCCGCCTCATGCCTTTATACTCCTAAGTCATTGATCGGATTGTTGAGTGCTCTAAATTATTTTGTAATTTGTGGTCACCTGAAATATGAGTCCAATTCTCTTCCTTGTCAGCCGACAGCAACTTGCAGCACAGCCGCAGCAACAAAGAGAACTGCATTTCGGACTGACCCTCCCCTTTATCTTAACTCTCAAAAAATACCATATCTCGGAGATAAAAGCATCGATTTAAGCGAAATTTTGCTTGCAATCGTATGGCAGCTTATAAAAACCGAATTTGTATAAATTTGCAGTCGAATTACCTGCGGTTGAAGACCCCCGTAAATCGAGTTAATAGCGTGTTCGGATTACAAGTGCGTGGATCATGGGGTCGATTCTCACCATAAGTTTGGACGGTCGGTACTGATGCATCACAATAGGCTAAAACACTCTAAATGAGTCTGTTTAGAAAATATTCTAACACCTTATCTTCCCCTAACTTTACATTCGAGGGAACGTCCCACCTAAAACCTGAAAAACGGTCAAGTTTATCGATTGGAACATTAATTGACATCAAATGAATGTATTTTGAATTACAGTATGAAACTGATATTTGGACCAAACTATCTGGTGGCAAAAACAAAACAAGTCATAGTCCGATTCAGACCATAAGTAAATTGAATATTAAAGACCATAGTAGAAGTCATTGGGTAATCTTTCAGTCCATTCGGATAAGGGCTCAAGAAGCATATTCGGGAGATCGGCTTATATGGGAGCTGTATCATCATTGACATTCGTATCCAATATTGTCCTAATCGATCTATAGCGATTAAGACAATATTGGACACGTATGTCAAATAGGATAAGAATTGCGCCCTCCAAAGGCTTTAGAAGTCGGATTATCGGTTTATATGGCAGCTGTATCAGGTTATGTATCGATTTGAACCATACTTATCGCAGTTGTTGGAAGTCATAACAAAATACTTCATGCTTAATTTCTGCCAAATCGGATAAGAATAGCGCCCTCTAGTGGTTCAAAAAGTCAAGATCCAAGACCGGTTTATATGGAAGCAATATCTGGTTGTGGACCTATTTTGACCATTCTCGGTACAGTTCTTGGAAGTAATCACAAATAACTTTATGCTAAATTTCATCCAAATCGTATAAGAATTGCGCCCTCTAGTGGTTCATAAAGTCAAGATCCAAGATCGGTTTGCATTTCAGCTATATCAGGTTTAAGACCGAGTTATACCATATTTGGCATAGTTGTTTAAAGTCATAACAAACAACTTCATGCAAACTTTCAGCCAAATCGAATGAGAAAAGCGCCCCCTATTGGCTAAGTAGTCAAGATCTAAGATCGGTATATGTGGCAACTATGTCTGGTTATGAACCGAATTCAACCATACCTAACACAGTTGTTGGAAGTCATAACAAAGTACCTCATGCCAAATTCAGCCAAATCGGATAATGATTGCGCCATCTAGAGGCTCAAGAAGTCATGATCGCAGATCCGTTTATATGACAGCTATATCAGGTTATGGACCGATTTGAACCACAGTTGTTGGAAGTCATAATAAAACACTTCATGCCAAATTGAGCGCCCTCTAGAGGCTCAAGAAGTCAAGACCCAAGATCGGTTAATATGGCTGCTATATCAAAACAAGGACCGATATGGCCCATTTACAATACTAACCGACCTACACTAATAAGAAGTATTTATGCAAAATTTTAAGCGGTTAGCCTTACTCCTTTGAAAGTTAGCGTGTTTTCAACAGACAGACGGACGGTCGTACGGACTGACAGACGGACGGACTGACAGACGGACGGACATGGCTAGATCGATATAAAATGTCATGTCGATCAAGAATATATATACAAATATTTTGAGGAGTGACGAAATTAGTACACCCTCATCCTATGGTGGAGGGTATAAAAAAAACTTTCAAACAAAAAATTCTCAAAAGGACATATAGGCCGATAGGCATAAAATGGAACTTAATTAAAAGGACTTTGGGAGTAGAGCACAAATCATAGGTCAGAAAATACCATTACGTCTTTCAAATTGATGTGTCCGATATTGTACCCCATGACATGATTTTGAAAGTAGATAACAAATGCGCTAGAAAATTAGTGAAATGTTTTATGAGCAATCCTTGCAATTGGATTTGAAAGGACCCATGACACTGAAGTTCTCATACTCTGGTTACCAGCTTGAAATACTTAAAAAACAATATTTTGCGGACATGCCATTTGCAATTGGATTTGAAAAGACCCATGACACTGAAAGTTCTCATTCTCTGGCCACCAGTTTTAAAATGTTTAAAAAATAATATTTTTGCCATTTTGCAGCACCGAAACACACTGTGCCAACTAGTTTTATATGAGAGAGATACCCTTTCTTTTCAAATATTCAATTAAATTTTCCTACTTTTCCATGTATTTCTTCATTGCCAACTCATTACTGCCCACTCGTTCTTTCTTTCCTTGGCTTTTAAATTCCCATTTGAAAAATAAATGAACGAAAACACATTAAAAAAAAAAACTACGAAAGACGGACTAACCAAACAAGGCATTAAATTTCATTAAAATCCAATTTATTCACCCTTTACAATAATGCTTCGCTTTTTAGCTTCCTTAACCGGAACCTCCACACCCACACAGTTACATAAATTTCAGTGTATCTATGAAAAGCGACAAAAAAAAAATATGGGAACCGATAAAACCCATATAAAAGCAAAGCAAATAGAAAGAAAACACCACGATTTGTAGAATTAAAAATACATAAAAAGGATTTACATGGTAGTCGTTGGCTTGTTTGTCTGCTTTGTAGCGCTCTCTCTCGCTTTCTCTCCTTTGCTCTCTTACCCCTTTATTTACTTATCTCTTTATGTTGGCAAATAAGTGTAAAAAAGATGAACTTTGCAAGAAAAAAAAGAAGCTCAAATAAAATAAACGTAATCAATGATTTATTTTATTTACAAAAATAACACCCTTCCAAAGGATTTACCTTTTTTGAAGCAGTCCGGTAAACAATTGAGAAAAAATATAGACGGCTGTTGGGCAAGGACGACTTGTTTTGTTCTAAACCATATAGGGATAATATAATTCAAACAATCACTCAAGATAGGAAGTGTTTTGAGTTAGGTTGGTTTGAAAAGAGGGTGGGACTATTAATCCGCCCAAGTGTTTTGAGTTAGTTGTTCTGTAATCTACGATCGATCCGATTATCATTTGCAATATTGCTATCTTTCCAATGTTTAAAAATATCTATAGTACGGTTAAAGCCAATCTTCAAAGGTTTAAAGAACCCCAGCTGCTTCTTAAATTTGTTCAAATCGGTTCATCTATAGCTTGAGTTCCAAAGAGAGTTAAAGTTTTCAACCTGCGTTCTACCTTTTGTTGAGTCTTCAACTAATATATCTGCTTGTTACCAGCGAATCAACAAATTTAGTTTACTGCCTCATGGTTCATTCCATGGTGGTGGTATATAACAACGACTAATAAAAACTAAATGTGAATACAATTGAATTGCTAAGGTAATAGCATTAAAGATTTCAAATCCTTTCACACCTTTTTTTCTCCACCCTGCCATCTGTCCCATACACACGCTTATGACCCAACAATGACCAAAAGGCTGTATGGAGTGGGTAATTTAACTGCTTTTGGGTTGTTGGCCTCTCTTTGCACGGCCTCTTACCATTAACATGAGCATTTAATACCTGCATTTGACATTTAATTTGTTTTATTGGATTAAGCACCAAATGACCGATCAACATGAATGGAAATAGTGGCTGAGTGAACAACCCATGCTTACCTTTGCCATGTGCCATCGCACCATTGTCTGGTGTGGACAATAGTTTTGCCCATTTGCTTGTAGTGAGTGAATGAAAAAGACTAACAGTGAATGAATGGTAGACAAATTTACACACCTATTAAGTTTCAACGCCATAGAATGGATTTTATAAAGTTTATTCATCTATCGATGGGAACTCACAAGAGAGAGAGAGAGAGAAAAAGACCAGCAAACATTTTGCTAGCAAATATTTAGAAATAAAATTAACTTAAACAAGTAAGAGCATGCGAAGTTCAGCCGGGCCGTATCTTTTAAAATCTCCACCATGCATTTGTCAAGTTCTTTGCCTGGCATATCTTTACAGGCTTACAAAAGATATTGGATAATATTGGTTGCCCAAAAAGTAATTGCGGATTTTTCATATAGTTGACGTTGACAAATTTTTTCACAGCTTGTGACTCTTTAATTGCATTCTTTCTTCTGTCAGTTATCAGCTGTTACTTTTAGCTTGCTTTAGAAAAAAAAGTGTAAAAAAAGTATATTTGATTAAAGTTCATTCTAAGATTTATTAAAAATGCATTTACTTTTTTTTAAAAAAATCCGCAATTACTTTTTGGGCAACCCAATTGCTATGCCTTTGGAGTTTTTTCAGGTTATGGACCGATTCAGGCCATACTCGGTTTAGTTGATGGAGACAATAGTAGATGTCATTGTGGCCTCACAGAGGCTCAAGAATCAGGTCTAAGACCGATTCTTCACCATTTGGTCAAAGGAGAAGTCGCTGTGCGAAATACAATAGTAGCCAAATCAGACAAGAATTGTGCCACAAGGGGCTCAAGAAGTATAATCGGAAGATGGATTTATACGGGAACTATATAAAGTTTTGGATCAGACAAGAACTGTACCACAAGGGGCTCAAGAAGTATAATCAGGAGATGGATTTATATGGGAACTATATCAGGTTTTGGACCGATTCAGGCCATACTTGGCATATCTGTTGAATGTTTGGTTTATATGGCAGTTTTGCAATCAAAGACGATAAAGAAAAAAAAAAACATATATCCTCAATATCCGCATATCCTCCATTTTTTTCCTTTTGGTTCTAATTAACGAAATATGAAATATCATGATGATCGCCATAATATTTCGCATGTTGCTTATTGGGATCAAAACGAAAAAAAAAATTAACGGAATTTTTTTTATACCCTCCACCATAGCATGGGGGTATAATTTAACACCACGAAATAAGCGTCAAAGACCCCATAAAGTATAAATACTCTTGATCGTCGTGACATTTTAAGTCGAACTAGCCATGTCCGTCCGGCCGTCTGTCTGTCGAAAGCACGCTAACTTTTCAACGAGTAGAGCTAGCCACTTGACATTTTGCACAAATACTTCTTATTGGTGTAGGTCAGTTGGATTTGTAAATGGGCCAAATAGGTCTTTGTTTTGATATAGCTGCCATACAAACCAATCTTGGGTCTTGACTTGCTGAACCTCTAGAGGCCGCAATTCTCATCCGATTTGACTGAGAGTCAAAAGTAGAAACAAGGTCCTCAAATCACTTGCTGGCAGCACTTTAGGCGCAGACAAAGAAACCTTGTTGACCACGTACCAACCAATTGGCCGGTCTGTGGTAAGTTATGCAGCGCCAGTGTGGTCTCGTCAACTTTGTGACACGCAGTGGAATAATATTCAGATCCGCCCTCCGAACTGCGACGGGCTGTCTCCTCAGTTCTCATGTGAACCACCTCCGTCAGGAGACAATGATCCTATCAGTACGAAGACATAACTACGATGACAGGTATTGTTTAGACATCATGTCTAAACAATACCTTTTGGGCTGTCATCGCAGACATCAACCAAATCATCATCTTGTGGATAGATATCCGCTGCCCAGAAGCCTTAAGGTAGATCTACATGATCTATAGCGTGAGGTTCTGCGTTACAAGAGAGAACCTCTAGATCAAGCGACATATCAAGCAGGTCTAGACAACATTCATCGGCACTCGGCACCAGTTTCAAAAGTCATATTAGAATACAACATGCAAAACTTCATTCAAATCAGACAATAATTGATGCCTCCAGTGGTTCAATGAGTCAAATCGGAAGATCGGTTTATATGGGAGCTATATGAGTTTATAGACCGATTTGAACTGCACTCGGCACCAGTGTCGAAATTCATATTAGAACACAACATGCAAAACTTCAGCCAAATCGGACAATAATTGAGGCTTCCAGGGGCTCAAGAAGTCAAATCGGGAGATCGCTTTATATGGGAGCTATATCAGGTTATAGACCGATTTAAACCATACTCGTCACCAGTGTCGAAATTCATATTAGAACACAACATGCAAAACATCAGCCACATCGGACAATAATAAAGGCTTCCAGGGGCTCAAAAAGTCAAATCGGGAGATCGGTTCTTAGGAGGCCACCGTAGTGCTGAGGATAGCATGTCCACCTATGACGCCGAACGCCTGCGTTCGAATTTTGAGAGACCTTCAGAAACATTTTGCAGCGGTGGTTTTCCCCTCCTAATCTGGCAATATTTGTAAGGTACTATGCCATGTAAAAACTTCTCAAGAAATAGATATCGTACTGCGGCACCCGTTCGGCCCGTCTATAAAATGGAGGCCCCTTATCATTGAGCTTAGACTTGAATCGGACTGCACTCATCGTTATGTGAAAAGTTTGCCCCTGTTCCTTAGTGGAATGTTCATGGGCAAAATTTGCATTTCAGGTTCAAAACCGACATCGAGCCTACTTAGCGCAGTTGTTGGAAGTCATAACAGAACACTATGTTCAAAATTTCAGCCAAATCGGATGAAAATTGAGGCATCCAAGGGCCCAAGAATTCAAATCGGGAGATCGATTTATACGGGCGCTATATCAGGTTATAGGCCGATTAAAACCGTACTTAACACAGATATTGGAAGTTATAACAGTCATTCTGCCAAATCGGATAAAAATTCCGAGTTTCAGGGGCTCAAGAATGCAAATCGAAAGATCGGTTTATATGGGATCTATATCTAAATCTGAAGCGATATGCCCTATTTGCAATCCCCGACGACCTATATCAATATTTAGTATCTGTGCAAAATTTCAAGCGACTAGGTTTACGCGTTCGAACTCTATCGTGATTTCGACAGACGGATGGACGGACGGACGGACATGGCTAGATCGATTCAGAACGACGAAATTATCAAGAATATCTATACTATATGAGGTCTTAGGCGAATATTTCGAGATTTTACAAACGGAATTGTATACCCACCCCATCCTATGGTGGTGGGTATAAAAAGCCTGCCAACAGTAAAGGAAATACGCCAACGTCTCTTCATCTTCCCCTCATGCCCGTGATAACATGTCACTTACCGCACTGATTTTGCATAAAAGAGCTCGTTGTCCTATGTCCTGACCGCCTTTTTACTTGTTTTTAGTGATAGCCTGGTCTTACCTGAATCTTCCCGTAGGATTTTCGTCATCCTACCGAACGTTTTCCAGTTCAACAGTGATACATGCTCGTTCGTCGCCCATGCTCTCATGTCGGACTTCTTCGACCCGAAATGCTTCAGGTTAACCTCTGGCCTACACCGCCTAATCGTCTGCATTCCCATTCACCTTACCTCGCTTTGGCCTGGCACCCAAGCGATGCGGATCGAAATGTTTGCCAAAACAACAACCTTATGTTTGCTACAACAGCAGTCATGTCTGTTTTCTCGTGTTCTTCGGTCAAAAATTGATGTTTAGCAACCTTTTTTGTGAATTTGAGCAACATTTCGGCCTAGCTAAACTTAATAGGTTTATACTTGATTTTTTTTTTAATATTTACTTGGACCAAATAATTTTGCTGGTCTTAATCAAATTTTCTTTGTTATATATGCGATTGTTTAATGACTATAATTCTTGTTTCCTTGAAGCATTAATTGCCATTTCCATGCATTGATATAGCAGCCTTACATCTAAGCACTAATCGCAAGTGTAAATTCAATCCCCCCTCTTACTCTCTTTTCCCGTCTCCCTTTCTTTTCTTGGTCATAGGAGTATAGAATGACTTGTTTATAGTTTGTAGTGCAACACATTTTCCGATAGTGTTACATTTGTACTGACACACATACACACAAACATATTACAAATACAGCTTACATTTGTTAGAGTACATCTTCTTTTATTACATTTCATTCATTGCCTTGAAGTTGATTATACAACACTTTTGATTCTTTTATTTCATTAAACATCCACTTCTGTGTGATTTTTGCTTTTTTTTTTCAAATAAATTTTCTTCATTTTTTCTTGTTTTTCTTCCTCTCTGTAGAGTTTTTCTCTTCCATCTGAGTCCATTCGAGTTGATTTTGTTCGTATTACATGGCAAAGAGTTGATTTGATTAAAAGTTAATCTGCAGTGAAAAAGAAAAATGAATGAAATTGTATTGTTTTTACTAATCCTTTGAAGATTTGCCTTTGCAGATGTGCATGTATGCGTGTGTCCGACGTAAGAAGATTTAAGGTTATCGCATATCTGATACATGTGTTGTACGGCATTGGGACTTGTTGGGGATTTGCCTTTGAATGGCAGACAGATCATTTAGTTGTACTGAAGAGATTTGGAATTCGATAGTGCCAGTGTTTTTAGACAAACTAAGCTGCCGAATGAAATGTTGATAAAAATAACAAAGAAAAGTAAACAAATAAATAAAACAAAGGAATTGGTTCTAAAAACCAAATAGAAATACTTAACAGTTATTCAAGCAAAAATGAAAATAATTAATAAAAATATTATGTTCATATGGTCTTATTCACAAAACTTAATTAAGCCTTAAAATATGTTTTTTTGACAGTTCCAGAAAACCTATTTCAAATCCACATCAAGTTTTGCGAATAAGGGCGTCAACATTTATTTGATTTTCCTTAAACATCACAGCATAAAAAGGTTTTTCCTAGATTTTTTTCTACTAAATTAAATCTTTTTTTTCGTTTCTTGGGAATCATGCCAATGATCAATTCTTAATGCGTCTTTCAGACAGTCTGACAAAGAAGACTATGAATATTAATCAAATTAATTTTTGAGCCATTGATAGCCAACAAATGCCCTTTATGGTCTCAAGTATCATTTTCGGTATATCTACCATAACACAATATCAAATTTCAAAGTAAGGAATGGCAAATTTTTCATTGCACACTTAAACATGAGTCCAAATATCTTCAAACCTATTGTGTAGTTGGTTTCCAAAAACATTTTAGATTTATCCTTTTGTGTTTGTTCATGGAAATCATTCAAATGGAAATTTTTGATTAAATTTCCAGACGGTTTGACATACCTAAGGAGAAAATGTCTTTAAACTACAGCGTGTAGGAAAGTAGAACAAACCGTAAGCCGAGCAGAGCCGACTACATAGCACGCGCGTGAGATACCAATCAAAATTCTATTGAAACAAAAACTGTGCATATGCCATGGCTGTATCGGCATTATAGAGTCACACCCTAAAAAAAAAAACACATTAAGTTCAGCCGGACCGAATCTTATGGATCCCATTTGACATGCTCTTTGGATGACTTTTTTAAATATAAAGGAGATACACAAAAAATGCGACGTTTAAAATTTTATTCAAATTGGATAAAATATCCAATAATTTATCCTCTAGAGACTCAAGAAGTCTAAGCAAAATATGCGTAGAAAATTTTAGCCAAATCGGCTGGTTTATCCGCCTTCCAGAAGTTCAAGGAGTCAAAGCTGGAGATCGATTTATATGACAGCAAAATCAGGTTATGAACCGATTTGGGCCATACTTGGGAAATGTAATTTCGGCACATGTGGCACTTACCGCTACCAATACACTTTGGTCTAACTAGGACAATAAAATAAGAAGATACTCAGAGAACTCGATCGAAAAATTGAGGAAGAGGGGAGTTGTAAGACAAATGTAGGTTTAAGGTTGAAAAATTTAATCGAAGCCATTAAGATTAAAGGTCATAACAAAAAAACTTCACCTAATCAGACAAGATGTGCGCCCTCTATAGTTTAAGAAGTGCAATCGGGAGATTGATTTAATGGGATCTATATCAGGTAATAGACCGATTTGGACCATACTTAGCACTAGAGTTAGAAGTCATAACAAATGCCCTAATGCAACATTTCAGCCAAATCGGATGAGGCACAAAAAGTCAGGTTCCATAATAGGTTATATTGCAGCTATATCAAAACTGGGATCGATATGGCCATTTTACAATCCCAAGCAATCTTCACTAAAAAGATTTATTGTTGTGAAATGGATAAGGTTAAGAGATACGGATAATAGATATGGATAACGGACATGGATAAAGGATATGCATAAGGAATATGGATATGCATAAAGGTTAAGGATGAGGAAAAACGAACTTCGATAATGGATATGGATAAGCGATTATAGGAAATTTATATAAATAATGGATAGCGGAAAGTGGATAGTTGACTTGGATGATGGGATTAGATATGGATAACGGAAGTGGAAAGGGGTTAGGAAATATTGATAATGGATAATAGATAACTGGTAATAGATTGCTGATAGAAGACATGAATAATGAATATAGACACACATAATGAATTGAGTACGGCTAAGGGATATGGGCAATGTCTACTTTATATGAATAGTGAATAATGGATATCCATAATGAAAATGGATAAAGGATTTGGATAATGTGTAATAGATATGAATAGTGGACAATGGAAACGGAAAAGGGATTTGAAAAATGGACAGGAAATAATGGATAATGTTGTTGTTGTAGCAGTGTATTATACACTGCGGCGGCAGCCCTTGCCGATGAAGAACTCCATCGTATCAATCCGGTACGTACAACCGGCTGGCATGGGATTGCAGTGGATAATGGTTAATATATAACGATTAATGAATATGGACATGGATAAAGGCATATGGATAGTGTATATGAATGATCAGCGTGGCAAATGGATAATGGATAGCGATTAGAGGACTAGGATAATTGGTGTGCATATCGTTAATTTCCATGGATTGCTGGTAGTAAATATGGATAATGCACAATTTAGAGTTGATTTAGTAAATGGATGATTAGTGGATATGGATAATGAGTATAAGATAATGGGTAAATATTGAATATGGATATTGGTAATGAATAATGGATGCGGATGTGAATAGTGAATATGGATAATGGGTATGGATAATAGATATATAGATATAAGTAATGAGTAAGGATAAAGGATAATGAATGCTAGATAATGGATATGGATAAAGGATACGGATAATGAATGTGGATAACAGTCCCTAATAATTGAAGTGTATACTTGAAATCGATTATGGATAGGGATAATGGATTAAGGATAATAGAAAATGGATATGCAGAATGGATAGTGGTAAGTGGATAATGGGTTTGGATATAGATCATGGATATGGGTAGCTGACAGTTAATATGGATATTGGATAATCTATTGTATATTGAAATATTGATAATGGATTGCTGATAATGGATAGCGGACATGAATAATGGGTAATTGATAATGATAAAGAATACAAAAAATGAATATGGCAAATGGATAATTGATATTAACAGTGGGTAATGGAAATGGATATTGGATTGCGAATAGAAGATAGTGGACTTTGATAATGGGTTTGAATATTGATAGTGGATAGCAAATAGTAAATATAGATTGCAGATAGTAAATATGGATAGCAGATAGTAAATATGGACAATCGATAATTTATATGAATATTTGATAATATATTGCTGATAGTAGATAGTTAACGTGGGTAATGTGTGTCGGATAATGATAATGAATACGGATAATGGAAAGTGAATGTGGATAATGAATATGAATAACGAATTCAGATAATGGATATGGATGATTGAAATGTATCATTGAAAGGAATAATGGATAGCGATGATAGATTTAGGTTAATGGAAAATGGATATGAATAATGGATAGTGGCTAGTGGACTTGGATATGGATAACAGACAGTAAATATGGGTAACGAGTAATTTATAATTGATTGTTGATAATGGATAGCGCACATGAATAATGTTTAATGAATATGGATAGCAAATATAAATAATAAATATGGCTAATGGATAATGTTTGGATATGAATAGTGTATAACTGATGGCGGATAGTGGACTTGGATAATGGGTTTGTATATGGATATTGATGATGGATAACATGAAGTGAAAATGGATAATCGATAATTTATCATGAATATTTGATAATAGATTGCTGACAGTAGATAGTAGACTTGAATAATGTGTGACGGATATGAACAGCGGATAAATGATATGGACAATGAATTTGGATAATGGAAGTGGTAAGTGGATGTGAATAATGGATATTGATGATATATATAGGTAATGGATGGGTATAATGGATATGAATCAAAGATAAAGGAGATGGATAGTGAATAGTAGACAGTGGATTTGGATAATGGGTTTAAATATTGTTGATGGACTTGGAAAGCGGGAAGTGAATATTGATATGAAATAGGAATATTTAAACTGTATTGGTCCCAGTTTGAGATTTAAACTGAAACAATATTCCCTCGCATACCTAGTGTAAAGAACAAGCAACACATTAACCAAGAAATACATATTTTCCTTATACTCAAAGACTAATCAGTCTTCTTAAAAAAAAGGCACTCATTTTATTATTCACAAAACCATGAGCCTTAAGTGTTTTTCGTTATGGCTAACAAAGTATATTTACACTTAATAAGCCCATTGAGGGAAAGCTTTATCTAAAAGGCTAAGTTAATGATGTACAAAAAAGGAACGAAAAAGAACGAACATCTTTTATGTCATGAGCTCTTCTCATTGACATCGATATTATAATCATGGATCATTTTCATTTTTTTGTGTGCTGCTTGTTAATAACATTTCAATAATCCATGGAAGGAAAAAAGCAAAAGATGTTCCACTTTCTTGAAAAGATATGAGCAGAGATATATCAGCAACTTGTTATTGTTCTCATTGTTGTTGTTGTTGTTGTAAGTTCGAGCAGCTCATATGGTGTTCATTTTTTAAAATTAATGGGCTCCAAGTTGACAAGCAAGGTCGCTCAGTTGCTCTGTCTTACAATCGCTCACATTGTTGTCGTTGTCGGCGAGACAATAGAAAGGGGTTACATCTTGCTTACTGATAATATTATCTCAAATGAACTTGTACTTCGTCTTCTTCTTCTGCATACTTCTCTCTTTAATAAACATATTTGCATTATTAATGATATGCTGTCACATAGTCTGTTGGCACATGACTTATGGAATTGGAACAAATAACAAAGAGTAGCGTACTAAAATGAAGGGAATAATGATTTAATAATACAAAGAGGCCAGCAGACAGCATGTCTCATAGCGAGGTTAAACGTTGGGCCTTTGCTATGATTATAAAATCTTGTGAATTGAGACAATGAATGATTTGAAAAAGTTTTAAAAGCAAAGATGGTTGAATAATTTTAGTCAGTAGGCAATACAAAATGGCTAATCCAGTTAATATATTTATGGGAGGAGTAGACAGTTCACCATTAATTTTTATACCCACCACCGATTGATGGTGGGTCGAAAAATCCATTTCCGACCCTATTTTTGTTTGTTCCGTACCTTGACATTTTCACAAATTGCGTAGGTTGGTCTGGAAGGAAACATAGGCTATATCATTTTTTGATATCGGGAGGGGGGGCAAACCCTCCCCCTTACCCAAAAATAAAAGTGGAGCGATCGGGACAATATGAGATTCAAATAAAATGTATTCAGGAAGAAACATAGGCTATATAATTTTATGATATCGGGAGGGGGGCAGACCCCAAAAGTACTACCCAAAAATAAAAGTGAATCGATCGGGACAATATGGGATTCAAATGAAAGGTATTCAAGAGTAGAGTACGAATTTCATAATAAAAGTTGGGTCCAAGTACCTGGGGGTCCGCCCCATCCCCAAAATCCCTTAAAATGGGTTTATTTGACGATCATGACAATATGAGACTCAAATGACAGGTATTCGGGAGTATATTACGAATATGGACAGGAAGTAGGAATAGGCTTTATAATTTATTGATAACGGAAGGGGGCGGACCCTCCACCAATACCTCAAAAAACAGCACCCAAATTCAAAATTGGACCTATAGGGACAATATGGGTATCAAATGAAAAGTATGTGGGAGTAGATAACGAATCTGGCATGCAAATTCATGTCGAAGTATAGGGGGTCATCCCACCCCCACAAAAACGCCCAAAATGGGCACATTAGCCAATCACGGATATATGGGACTGGGTTTGTTTGCTCCGTATAGACTAAAAAAAAGGCAGAACCGATTTTCTCCAAATTATTACAGATTGTGTACGTTTATCTTGAAGGAAACATAGGCTATATAATTTTTAGATATCGGGTGGAGGCGGACCCTCCCCTTTACAACAAAAACGCCAACCATATCCGAAAGTGGGTCAATGGGCACAATAAGGGTATCAAATGAAAGGTATTGAAGACCAGAACAGGAATATGGTATTAAAATTTGGGATCGTGTACCCTGCGTGTGGGGTCCACGCCAACCCCAAAACTCCTCTAAGCAGATACAGTGGACGTTCATTTCAATATGGGGCTCAAACGAAAGTTATCGTGAGTAGATTTCGAATCTAGCATACAAAATCAGATCGAAGATATATCCGATTTTGATGAAATTTGGGATGGATTCAGATTTGGATATAGCTGCCATATTGACCGATCTGCCAATGAGGGATCTGAAGCCCATAAAAGCCATATTTTTCAACCCTTTTTCGCTAAAATTTGAAACAGTGAATTATTTTTATCCTCCTGACATCTGACTTAACAATGGTTTTGATCGGATTATATTTAGATATAGCTGCCATATAGACCCATCTGCCGATGAAGAGTCTGAAGCTCTTAGAAGCTTTATTTATTGCCCAATTTCGCTGAAACTTAAAACAGTGAGTAGCTTTAGGCTTACCAACATCTGACCAAAATATGGTTCACATCGGACTATATTTTGATATAGCTACTATATAGACAGTGGGTAGTTTTAGGTCTCCCGACATCCACCCCACTACATTTAGATATAGCTGTCATATAGACCGATCTCCCGATAAAGGGTCTGAAACCCATAAAAATTTTTATCCAATTTCACTGAAATTTGAAACAGTGAGTAGTTTAAGGCCACCCGCTATCCGACCCAAATATGGTAAAAATAGGACTGTATTTAGATATAGCTGTCATATAGACCGATATGACGGTTAAGAGTCTGAAGCTCATAAAAGCTTTATTTATTACCTGATTTTGTTGGAATTTGAAATACAATCCAATTTTCATCGGATTGTGACGAAAGGGGATTTACATATATACCCGAGCTTGTGGGTATCCAAAGTTTGGCCCGGCCGAACTTGATGTCTTTTTACTTGTTAATATTCGCTAATCATATTCATACTCTACTCTCGTATACCTTTTATTTTAGTACCCTATTGTCCCTATCGGCTCGCTTTTGATTTTGGGAGGTACTTTTGGTGGGGTACTTGGATGAAATTTTTGAAATCATACTCCTATTTCACCCCGAATACCTTTCATTTCAGTCCCATATTGTTCATATCGGCCTACTTTTGGTTTTGGGTGGTTTTGGTTCTGGGACTGCCTCCTAGGTACATGGACCCAATTTTTAATACCATATTCGTATGTTACTCTCAAATACCTTTCGTTTGAATCCCATACTGTCCCAAGTAGTAAATATGTCCTGCTGGGGGATTTTGGGGTGTGGCCCCCCGGACACCGAGTAATAAATTTCTACTATATGTCATATTTGCACACTACTTTTAAATACGTTTCATATGATAACCATTTTGCCAAAAGCGGTAAAAGTGTCCCATTGGGTGGTGATTTTGGGGTGTCAATTTCGTACTCTACTCTTAAATACCTTTAATTTGTTCCTCCTTTTGTTACAATCGGTAAATATGTCCGTTCGGATGGGTTTTGGTATGGGATGTTCCTCCGGGTTATTTGACCTCAAAATTTTATACCAATTTCGTGTTTTTGGGGTACCATAAGGTGGCATAAATCATGTCATGTTTTCCAACATTTCCGATTTTATGCTTTTTACACTGTAGGGCATACTTATATCTGAGGAACTATTGTTCATTAAAAGTTGAAACCAAGCAGCCTGAAATAGAGTTAAAAATTTAGCTTAGACTATCTCACTATCAATTTAGCATCATCACATCATTCTTCTTCCCAAAAAACGCTATCAATAGCTATTCCCTTAAACACCCATAAAGGGTGATAGCGTACATATGTTGCTTTCTTTTGTTCACAGTATAAATCAAAAAATATCTTACGCTTCGAAAACATCATCCATTACCACAGCAGTTACATCTTAAAGATATGCTTCCTCAATATATCTTTGAGATTTTCCGCTAGGATTTGGAATCATACCAATGGGCCATGTTTACCACATGTAGCAACTTTCAACGGGAATGTCTACAGACACACTCACACTCGGAAACGAAAACCAAAGAAAAAATTCTCCTTTTCTATAAATCAAATGATATATTAATGTTGGCGTTTCTTCTTCGTCTTCTTCATTTTCGTTTTTTGTTGTACGCTTTGGTCCTTTGTTACTCACATAGCATTTTACATTTTATTGCATTGCAGGAAACTTTGTGCTATTGTGGCGTCGTGGTATTAACGTTCTCACAGCCTCCAACATAATGGTGACAAGGGATGAACGTGTAAGACTGATAGATGGTTATAACTTGGAGATATCCGATTTGGAGCCACAAGATGCCGGCGATTATGTGTGTCAAATTAGCGACAAAATAAATCGTGATCAAGTGCATACAGTGGAAATATTGGGTAAGTAAAAGAAGAAAGCAAAGAAAACTTAAAAATTTTTTATTTTAATTTTGAAAAAATATTTAAAATCCTCTAAATTTATTATCTTATTTGAATAATTAAAACATTTTCTTCTTTAATTTTTTCTCCTCTTTCATAGTTCCACCCAGTGTTCGTGCCACTCCAACCTCAGGCAATCTACAAGCCCGCAAAGGTGGTCCCGTTACATTGGAATGCAAAGGTTCTGGCAATCCTGTGCCCTCCATATACTGGACGAAAAAGGTGAGCTTCCTTTTAAGTGAATTTGAAAGCACATTCTATGGAACATCTTTTTCTTTAACATTCCCATTTGAGTGGTCTGAGTTGGTTCTTTTATTTTGTTGGGATGGTTCGTTCTTTTTTTTTCCTTTACTGGTCCTTAGAAATGAGTTTTTTTGCAGCATCATTGGACATTCATCAATTACATTGAAGTCGTCTTTGCTCTTTGGTGGAGAAAAGAACTACAGCGAATAGTTTTTTTGAAGCGAGACATGATGGGAAACGTTAGACAAGATGAAATACTTCACTTGAATTTTTGCTTTGAAATTTTCTTAATTTAATTAAATGAACTTAACCAAAAGAGTCTTTTTGAACTCTTTTTGACTTTGTGGTTTTAACATCAGACTTTATCAAAGGGTATATAATGGTATTGGTTTTAAAGTTGCCGAAAAAGTAGTTGAAAATAGAAAATTATAAAGATGTATTTCAGTAAAATGTATATTAACTTCCTAAATTGGCCGTTACAAGGTTTTTGTTACTATAGCCTAGCATCAATTTCTAAGAATAGTTTTTCTCTCAGACATCAAAAGCAAGTAATGCCAAAAACAAGTATTGCCTCATCTTCATGCAGAAGAAAACATGCTCTAGAACCTTAAAACAAAACGGATAGTATCGAATCTCCAAGATATCAAACTCAGACATGAACTTCAGAATACTAGAAGGTATAAGACTGTAAACCGGCTTTATGGAAGCCAACATATGGCAAAATTAGATTAATTTATCTTAGTTATTGTTCAGGACACAATACCAGACAAGAACCAACTTAGGGGAGTGGTATTGAAAACAATTAAGGATTTTGTAAGTAGCACGGATTTCCTCACTTAAAATTTTCTTTTGAGACATTACTTTATAGTTTTTAAAGCGCACAACAAGCCGATTACTGGCTTAGGTGTATGTCCATAGTAGCATGGGCGGAAAAATATCCGCACCCTTTTTTCAACCTATCCTAAGCTATTGCTCAGGATTTGACGTAGTGGGAATATCTAGCTTATGGTACATCTACCAAATCAATTATGACTTTGAACCAAGAGTTTATGTCTCAGACCACATACTCAGAAAAGAACACTTCATTCTGACTTGGATTTTTATTTTCTACATTGTCATCAGGAAATAATTCTGGGTAATCCCCGTCGTGCATCGTTCTCGGCTACTCTACTCTACTCTACTCTACTCTACTCTACTCTACTCTACTCTACTCTACTCTACTCTACTCTACTCTACTCTACTCTACTCTACTCTACTCTACTCTACTCTACTCTACTCTACTCTACTCTACTCTACTCTACTCTACTCTACTCTACTCTACTCTACTCTACTCTACTCTACTCTACTCTACTCTACTCTACTCTACTCTACTCTACTCTACTCTACTCTACTCTACTCTACTCTACTCTACTCTACTCTACTCTACTCTACTCTACTCTACTCTACTCTACTCTACTCTACTCTACTCTACTCTACTCTACTCTACTCTACTCTACTCTACTCTACTCTACTCTACTCTACTCTACTCTACTCTACTCTACTCTACTCTACTCTACTCTACTCTACTCTACTCTACTCTACTCTACTCTACTCTACTCTACTCTACTCTACTCTACTCTACTCTACTCTACTCTACTCTACTCTACTCTACTCTACTCTACTCTACTCTACTCTACTCTACTCTACTCTACTCTACTCTACTCTACTCTACTCTACTCTACTCTACTCTACTCTACTCTACTCTACTCTACTCTACTCTACTCTACTCTACTCTACTCTACTCTACTCTACTCTACTCTACTCTACTCTACTCTACTCTACTCTACTCTACTCTACTCTACTCTACTCTACTCTACTCTACTCTACTCTACTCTACTCTACTCTACTCTACTCTACTCTAATAATCTTAGAAGAAGTACGGTCTAATGATGCCGAATCGGTTAAAAACTTTTGTTTGCCAGGAATACCAGGAAATGAACATGACAAATGCAATCCATGGTGGAGGGTATATAATATTCGACCCTTCCGAACTTGTTGTACGCTACACTACCACTGTTGTACAGGGTATTATAAGTTTGTGCATTTGTTTGCAACGTTAAGAATGAGAAGAGCTTGACCCTTTGATAAGTATACCGATTGACTCAGAATCACTTTCTGAGTAGATTAAGCCATGCCCGTCTGTGAGTCCATGTATTCTTGTAGTCAAAGTGCAGGTCGGATTTGTTGTCCGATTGTCACGAAATTTTGCACATGTCACTTTTCTGGGCCAAGGACAAACGCTGTTGATTTTGGTAAAAATCGGTTCAGATTTAGATATAGCTCCCATGTATATGTATCGCCCGATTTGTACATAAATGACCGTAGTAGCTACAATTTTCAACGGATCTACACAAAATTTGGCACAAACTGTTTTGTCACTGATTTCAATTGATCTGCAAGATTTCATCGAAATCGGTTCAGATTTAGATATAGCTCCCATATATATGTATCGCCCGATTTGTACTTAAATGGCCGTAGTAGCTACAATTTTCAACCGATCTGCAAAAAATTAGGCACGGACTGTTTTGTTACTGATATTAACATATCTGGAAAATTTCATCAAAATCGGTTGAGATTTAGATATAGCTCCCATATATATGTATCGGCCGATTTGCACTTAAATGACAGTAGTAGCTACAACTTTCATCCGATCCGCACAAAATTTGACACGGATTGTTTTGTTACTGAACTTAACATATCTGGAAAATTTCATCAAAATCAGTTCAGATTTAGATATAGCTCCCATATATATGTATCGCCCGATTTGCACTTAAATGACCGTAGTAGCTACAATTTTCATCCTATCCGCACAAAATTTGGCACGGATTGTTTTGTTACTGAACTTAACATATTTGCGAAATTTCATCAAAATCGGTTCAGATTTAGATGTAGCTCCCATATATATGTATCTCCCGATTTGCACTTAAATGACCGTAGTAGCTACAATTTTTATCCTATCCGCACAAAATTTAGCACGGATTGTTTTGTTACTGATATTAACATATCTGGAAAATTTCATCAAAATCGGTTCAGATTTAGATATAGCTCCCATATATATGTATCGCCCGATTTGCACTTAAATGACCGTAGTAGCTACAATTTTCAACCGATCTACACAAACTTTGGCGCGGATTGTTTTGTTACTGATCCTAATATATTTACAGAATTTCATCAAAATCGGTTCAGATTTAGACATAGCTCCCATATATATGTATCGCCCGATTTGCACTTAAATGACCGTAGTAGCTACAATTTTCAACCGATCTACACAAACTTTGGCGCGGATGGTTTTGTTTCTTATCTGAACATATGTGCAAGATTTCATCAAAATCGGTTCAGATTTAGATATAGCTCCCATATATATGTATTACCCTATTTGCACTTAAATGGGAGTAGTAGCAAAAATTTTCAACTGATCTACACAAAATTTGGCATGGACTGTTTCTTTACTGATCCTAACATATTTGTAAAATTTCATCAAAATCGGTTCAGATTTAGATATAGCTCCCATATATGTGTATCACCCGATTTGCACTTAAATGGCCGTAGTAACAACAATTTTCAAACGATCGATTTGAAAGTCGGTTCAGATTTAGATATAACCCTCATATAAATATATATTTATATATTGTCCGAATTTATAGTTGTAGGGTAGGCAGGGTAGCCGCCCGACTTTTGCCTTTTCTTACTGGTTTTTTATCTAATTTTTTGAAAAGCTACTTGGTTATTCTTGGAATTAATTCTCTCTGTCTTAATTTCCACCTTGTGGTTCTTATCTTGCTTTACATTCTTGAATTTCAGAAATTACTCAAAGCATACTAATTTCATGGTTTTGTATAAGGATAACACAAATCTTCCCAAAGCAATTACATGCTGCAATTCTTATGTCCCCCCCCCCACCTTGAAAAGTGCACCAAATGTAATCAGTCTATCAAACATTCAGTTTTAATTGTTCAGGTGATTTGCAAATTCTTTTATTCTATTCATGAACCCAAAATGCCAACAACATAAAATCCACAAGGAAATTCAATTAGAAATTACCTCAGTTTAAACGCTTAGATGTTGGTCAAGACAGAACTTTAAAATTTCCTTTTGTTTGCAAGCCTACAAAGTGGTGTTGAGATTTTCCACACATATAAAGCTCTTTGAATTATAAAGTGAATGCAATTCACATAGGCTTCTTGCCTTTCATTGTGCTTTAGAATGTCATTTTGTTGCACTGGTAGGCTTTAATTTCTTTTGCATCTCACACTATGTTGCTCTATTCTTACTTAAACTTGAATGTGGTGTAACAATTACTGCTTTGTATTATCTCTGAAGTGTTGTCATTAACATTGTGCTCATGCTTATGTTGGCAGTGTAGGTGTGTGTGTGTGTGTGTGCATTAACGTAGCCTTTTGTATGTCAATGTGTGTAGCTGTGGTTACAGTGTGCCAGTTGTAGTAACCTGCAAGTGTCAACACCTGATAGAAATCTTTGCAGGAGCTTATGTGGCAATGTATAAAGATGTGAGCAAAGTTGCAAGTTTACAACTTTACTGTGGCAAGTAGAGTAAATAATCAAAAAGGGTGTTTAAATGGAAACTTTATGTACAATTTTAAGTTTTATTTTTTAAGTTAGATTATTAAAAAAAACACACAACTTAATGGTCGGTCAAGATCTGTCTCTCTGACACAACATAAAAATATGTCGTCCTAGGATTCCTGACTGCTAAGTCGACTTTTTTATACCCACCACCATAAGATGGGGGGTATACTAATTTCGTTATTCTGTTTGTAACTACTCGAAATATTCGTCTGAGACCCCATAAAGTATATATATTCTTGATCGTCGTGACATTTTATGTCGATCTAGCCATGTCCGTCCGTCTGTCCGTCCGTCCGTCTGTCTGTCGAAAGCACGCTAACTTCCGAAGAAGTAAAGCCAGCCGCTTGAAATTTTGCACAAATACTTCTTATTAGTGTAGGTCGGTTGGTATTGTAAATGGGCCATATCGGTCCATGTTTTGATATAGCTGCCATATAAACCGATCTTGGGTCTTGACTTCTTGAGCCTCTAGAGTGCGCAATTCTTATCCGATTGAAATGAAATTTTGCACGACGTGTTTTGTTATGATATCCAACAACTGTGCCAAGTATGGTTCAAATCGGTCCATAACCTGATATAGCTGCCATATAAACCGATCTTGGGTCTTGTCTTCTTGAGCCTCTAGCGTGCGCAATTTTTATCCGATCAGAATGAAATTTTGCACGACGTGTTTTGTTATGATATCCAACAACAGTGCCAAGTATGGTTCAAATCGGTTCATAACCTGATATAGCTACCATATAAACCCATCTTGGGTCTTGAGTTCTTGACCCTCTAGAGGGCGCAATTCTTATCCGATTGGAATTAGATTTCGCACGACGTGTTTTGTTATGATACCCAACAACTGTGCCAAGTATGGTTCAAATCGGTCCATAACCTGATATAGCTACCATATAAACCGATCTTGGGTCTTGACTTCTTGAGCCTCTAGCGTGCGCAATTCTTATCCTATCAGAATGAAATTTAGCATGACGTGTTTTGTTATGATATCCAACAACTGTGCCAAGTATGGTTCAAATCGCTTCATAACCTGATATAGCTGCCATATAAACCGATCGTGGGTCTTGACTTCTTGAGCCTCTATAGTGCGCAATTCTTATCCGATTGAAATGAAATTTTGCACGACGTGTTTTGTTATTATATCCAACAACTGTGCCAAGTATGGTTTAAATCGGTCCATAACCTGATATAGCTGCCATATAAACCGATCTTGGGTCTTGACTTCTTGAGCCTCTAGAGGGCACAATTCTTATCCGATTTGAATGAATTTTTGCACGAAGTATTTCGTTATGATATCCAACAACTGTGCCAAGTATGGTTGAAATCGGTTAATAATCTGATATAGCTGTCATATAAACAGATCTGGGGATTTGATTTCTTGAGCTTCTAGAGGGCGCAATTCCTATCCGATTTGGCTGAAATTTTGCATGACGTATTTTATTTTTACTTTCAATAACTGTGTCAAATAAGGTTCAAATCGGTTCATAACCTGATATAGCTGCCATATAAACCGATCTGGGATCTTGACTTCTTGACTTCTTTTCTTATATCCTTTTTGCCTAAGAAGAGATGCCGGGAAAAGAACTCGACAAATGCGATCCATGGTGGAGGGTATATAAGATTCGGCCCGGCCGAACTTAGCACGCTCTTACTTGTTTCTTTCTACAGCACTATGACAAAATGTTTTTGTGGACAATTTAGACACTGTCCATAATCCATCTTCCGAATTAACTTCCGCACAAGACAATGGAGTACTTTTGGACTAATATTAAATTTGTTCCCCAATAAAGCGTCTTATTTAATAACCCTTTTCAATGTCCACAAGTATTACCTTAATGCTTTTGGGATTTGTGGCTCACAAGGCACATGCCCACACATCACTAAAAGTAATTATGTCAATGTGCCTGTTTGTTTGTTTTCTTTGTTTACCTGTGTGTCAGTCTTTTGGCACGTCAACATGTTTTCTGTTTTCGCATATTAAATAATGTGTCACCTGCCATACATTTGTTTATGTAATTCATTTTTATAGACAAAGCGATTATACTCGCAATAATAAAAGGCAAAAACTTTATTTTGTTGTGGCCTTACGGGTATTCGAATGAAACTTCCTTTTTAGTTACGAACAGATGTCCTTAAATAAAGGGTGGTTTTTTAGCTATTATCTTTTTGGCAACACTGGTTTCAAATTTTGTTTCACTATTAAACATCCTGAGTTTGGTTTATAATTTAACCATGAATCGTCTTACAAACGAACAACGCTTGCAAATTATTGAATTTTATTATCAAAATGCGTGGTCTGTTAAGAAAGTTCACCGCGTTAGAATAAAGTTCAGCGACAAAGCTAATTTTTGGCTCAATGAGTACGTAAATAAGCAGAATTGACGATTTTGGAGTGAAGCTCAGCCAGAAGCATTGCAAGAGCTACCAATGCATCCAGAAAAAGTCACAGTTTGGTGCGGTTTATGTGCTAGTGGCATCATTGGGCCGTACTTCTTCAAAGTTAATGTGAATGGTGAGCACTGCCGTGAGATGATATCCAAAATTTTTTTAACCAAAAATGCAATAGCTTGAGATGTGGTCTCAATAAGACGGTGCTACATGCCAAACAGCAAGCGTAGCAATGGACTTATTGAGAGACGAGTTCGGTGAACATCTTATTTCATGTTCGGGATCGGGCCATTGGCCGCTTAGATCGCCTTTCGACTATTTTTTGTGAGACTATGTTAAAGCTCATGTTTATACAGACAAGCCCGCTTCATGTGACCGATAGGAATACAACATTGAAGAATTTATTCGTGAGATAACGGCCGAAATGTTGTTAAGAGTATGTCAAAATTGAACTAAGCGGATGGATGATTTGAGGCGCAGTCACGATCAACATTTGCATGAAATAATCTTCAAACATTAAATAAAAATTAAATACTATTGTCCGATTTTGTAGAAATTTGGGACAGTAAGATGTGTTAGGCCCTGCGATACCCTTTTTCAATTTGGCCCAGATCGGTCCAGATTTGAATATAGCTGGCATATAGACTGATATGTCGATATAAGGTCTTGGGCCAATTTAATTGTCCGATTTCGAAGACAACTTGGAACAGAAGTTGTATTAGGCCATTTTCAATTTGGCCCAGATCGGTCCAGAATGGGATATAGCTGTCATATAGACCGATCTTTCCATTAAAGGTCTTGGGCTTACAATAGGCACATTTATAGTCCGATTTCGCTGAAATTTGAAAATATTGGGTTGCCCAAAAAGTAATTGCGGATTTTTTAAAAGAAAGTAAATGCATTTTTAATAAAACTTAGAATGAACTTTAATCAAATACACTTTTTTTACACTTTTTTTACACTTTTTTTCTAAAGCAAGCTAAAAGTCACAGCTGATAACTGACAGAAGAAAGAATGCAATTACAGAGTCACAAGCTGTGAAAAAATTTGTCAACGCCGACTATATGAAAAATCCGCAACAACTTTTTGGGCAACCCAATATTAAGTTGTGTTAGGCCAATCGACATCCTTCCTAAATTTGGCACGGATTGGTCCAGAGCGATCTGCCGATTTAAGGTCTTGGGCGCATAAATTTCGCATTTATTGTCCGATTTAGCTGAAATTTGGAGCGGTGAGTTGTATTAAGCACTTCGAGATCTTTTAATAATTTGGCCCCCATTGGTCCAGATTTGGATATAGCTGGTATACAGGCCAATCTGCCGATCTAAGGTCTTAGGCTCATAAAAGCCACATTTATCGCCCGATTATGCTATTTGGGATAGTGAGTTGTGTTGTGTGCCACTCGGCAAATGCAAATTGCAAATTTTGCCCATGAACATTCCGCTAAGGAACAGGGGCAAACTTCTCACATATCAATGAGTGCAGTCAATAAGTGCAGAGCTCAATGATAAGGGGCCTACTTTTTATAGCCGAGTCCGAACGGCGTGCCGCAGTACGACACCTCTTTGGAGAGAAGTTTTACATGGCATAGTACCTCGCAAATGTTGCCAGCACTAGGAGGGGAAAACAACGGATGAATTTTTTACCTTCCACCAAAGGATGGGGATATACTTTGTAACACCCTGAGTACATAGAGTACATATATTCTGGATCGTCATGTAATTTTATGTCGATCTAGCCATGTCTGTCCGTCTGACCGTCTGTCCCTCCGTCCGTCTGTCTGTCGAAAGCACGCCAACTTTCGAAAGAATAAAGGTTACTGCTTGAAATTTTGCACGAATACTTCTTATTAGTGTAGGTCTGTTGGTATTGTAAATGGGCCAAATCGGTCCATGTTTTGATATAGCTGCCATACAAACCGATCTTGGGTCTTGACTTCTTGAGCCTCTAGAGGGCACAATTCTCGTCCGATTTGACTGAAATTTTGCACATAGTGTTTTGATATCACTCTCAACAACTGTGCGAAGTATGGTCCTAATCGGTTCCTAGCCTGATATAGCTGCCATATAAACCGATCTTGGGTCTTGACTTCTTGAGCCTTTACAGGGTGCAATTCTAGTCCGATTTGACTGAAATTTTGCACATAGTGTTTTGATATTACTTCCAACAACTGTGCGAAGTATGGTCCTAATCGGTTCCTAGCCTGATATAGCTGCCATATAAACCGATCTTGGGTCTTGACTTCTTGAGCTTTTCGAATTCGCAATTAGTATCCGATTTGGCTGTAATTTTGCAGGTGGTGTTTTGATATCACTTCCAACAACTGTGCGAAGTATGGTTAAAATCATTCCATAACCTGATATAGCTGCCATATAAAGCAATCTGGGGTCTTGACTTCTTGAGCCGCTAGAGGACGCAATTTTTATCCGATTTGGCAGAAATTTTGTACAACGGCTCCTGCCATGGCATTCAACATATGTGTGCAATATGATCCCAATCGATCTATAGCTTGATATAGCTGCCATATAAACCGATCTTGCGTCTTGACTTCTTGAGCCTTTAGAGGGCGCAATTCTAGTCCGATTTGACTGAAATTTTGCACATAGTGTTTTGATATCACTTTCAACAACTGTGCGAAGTATGGTTCAAATATGTCTATGTTTTGATAAAGCTGCCATATAACCCCATCTGGGATCTTGACTTCTGGAGCTTCAAGAGAGCTCAATTCTCATCCTATTTGGCACCAATTTTGTACAACATCTTCTCCAATGGCCTTCAATATACGTGTGCAATATGGTCTGAATCGATCTATAGCTCCCATATAGATTTCACTTCTTGAGCCCCGAATCGGACTATAACTTTACATAGCTCTTTCTTCTCCCCCTCCGCCCTTATTCATTATTCTTTGTTTGCCTAAAAAGAGATACTCCGCAAAGAACTCGACAGATACGATCCATGGTGGAGGGTATATAAGATGAGGCCCGGCGGAACTTAGCACGCTCTTATTTGTTTTAATTTAACTTATTTTTGAATACCAATGTCAATAGTATTAATTTCCAACCATTCCCGTCGTAAATATCTAAGACCATATAGCCATGTCCGTAAGTCGGTTCAACTCTCGCTACAGCCTGTGATATATTAAGCTGAAACTTTATACAGATTTTTTTTTTTTGTCCATTGGCAGGCTAAGTTCGAAGATGGACCATATCGAACTGTATCTTGATATAGCCCCCATAAAGATCGATCTGTAGATAAAAGGCCTTAGACTCATTAGATCCACATTTATTATTCGATTTCGTTGTGTTAGGCCCGACATCCGTGCTCAATACGACTTAGATCGGTCAAGGTTTGGTTGTAGCTGCTTCTATATTCTGATCTCCCGATTTAAGGTTTAGGCCCATAAAAGGTGAATTTATTTACCGATTTCGCCTAAAATCGGAACTTTGAGTTGTGTAGAGCCTCCAGGTATTCCATCCGAGTATGGTCAAAATCGGGCTATATTTGGATATAAAGGGTGATTTTTTTGAGGTTAGGATTTTCATGCATTAGTATTTGACAGATCACGTGGGATTTCAGACATGGTGTCAAAGAGAAAGATGCTCAGTATGCTTTGACATTTCATCATGAATAGACTTACTAACGAGCAACGCTTGCAAATCATTGAATTTTATTACCAAAATCAGTGTTCGGTTCGAAATGTGTTCATTCACCGTAACGTTGCGTCCAACAGCATCTTTGAAAAAATACGGTCCAATGAATCCACCAGCGTACAAACCACACCAAACAGTGCATTTTTCGGGATGCATGGACAGTTCTTGAACGGCTTCTGGTTGCTCTTCACTCCAAATGCGGCAATTTTGCTTATTTACGTAGCCATTCAACCAGAAATGAGCCTCATCGCTGAACAAAATTTGTCAAAATTTGAACACATTTCGAACCGAACACTGATTTTGGTAATAAAATTCAATGATTTGCAAGCGTTGCTCGTTAGTAAGTCTATTCATGATGAAATGTCAAAGCATACTGAGCATCTTTCTCTTTGACACCATGTCTGAAATCCCACGTGATCTGTCAAATACTAATGCATGAAAATCCTAACCTCAAAAAAATCACCCTTTATTTGCCATTTATTGTGATCTTCCGATTTAAGTTATATCTAAATATGTTCCTATCTGGACCATTTTTGGTGCGGATATCGACGGGCCTAACAAAACTCACTGTTCTGAATTTCAGAAAAATCGAGTAATTAATGCGCCTGTTATAGGCCTAGGTTAGGTAAGACTGGCAGTCCTTTGCAGACTTACTTAGATAATTTAAAGTCCACTGTGATACCACTGAAGCGACAGACCAAGGATTCTGGCGGAAATCTAATCCAGGAGCCCTACACTGGTAATCCCAGCACGCTACCAATTCGGCTACAGGGGCGTTATAGGCCTAAGTCCCTCCCTAAATCGCCATATCGGTCTCTATGGCAGCTATATGCAAATTTGGTCCGATATACACCATATTCGGGTCGAATGTCGATGCGCCTAGTGCAACTCACTGTTTCAAATTTCATCAAAATCGGATAATAAATGCTCCTTTATGGCCTTTAGACCCTAAAGCTGATGATCGTTCTCTGTGGCATCCATAGTGTTGCCCAAAAAGTAATTGCGGATTTTTCATATAGTCGGCGTTGACAAATTTTTTCACAGCTTGTGACTCTGTAATTGCATTCTTTCTTCTGTCAGTTATCAGCTGTTACTCTTAGCTTGCTTTAGAAAAAAAGTGTAAAAAAAGTATATTTGATTAAAGTTCATTCTAAGTTTTATTAAAAATGCATTTACTTGCTTTTAAAAAATCCGCAATTACTTTTTGGGCAACCATATATCTAAATATAGTCCGATCTAGACCAAATTCAGGACAGATGTTGGGGTCTTAATCGAACTCACTGTTCCAAATTTCAGCGAAGTCGAGTAATAAATTCGCTTGCTATAGGTCTAAGACCCAAAATCGTCAGTTCGGTGAATATGACAGCCATATTGAAATATGTTCCGATCTGGACCATTTGTGCTTCGGATATCGGTGGACCTAATAAAATTCACTAAACCAAATTTCAGTGGAAACTGGTAATAATACGCCTGTTGTAGGCTTAAGCACCTAAATCGCCAGATCGGTCTTTATGGCAGCTATATCCAAATATAGTTCAATGTGGCCCATTCAAAAACTTAACCTGCATATGGAAGAAATACGAGTCTGTGCAAAATTTTAACTCAATATCTCAATTTTTAAAAAAAGTAGCATGATTATAACTGATGGGCACACGGATGGACAGACACAGGGACAACTTTAAATCACCTTAGAGTTTTACAACGATCGGAAATAAATATTTAGTAGGGTCGGAATGACTGAATAAATATAACTCCTATCCAAGGTGGTGGGTTTTGTTAGCTGTGTAAAAACTTCTATCCAAAGTTGTGTCGCACTGGCGCACGCCGGTTGGGCTCGGCTTTAACAAGGAGTATCCTTATAATTGAGTTTAAAACTTGAATCGGATATGTGAGATGTTTGCTCCTGTTTCTTAAGGGTTTTCATTTTCCTTACGTGTTTTACGCCATTTTTTACTCCCTTAAGCAAAACTTTATTAATTTAAATACATTTCTCCTTACACACTAGAAGAAAAAAAAAATTTTAAACTGTCATTTACTTCCTTGAACTTCAGGCAAATCTGCATGAGCTCCTTGCCAATATCGCCTACAAAGCATCGTCAGTCATTCATTTCATGATATCGGGGTGACCGCCCATAAAACATGGTAACACCAAACACTTTGGCTACTAAATCACTGTCACATCTATAAACCGGTCTAAGAATGTCAATAGAGTCAATATGTCATGGGAGTATAAGAATTTCTGCATTGCAAGACACACAGCCAACGAGACCTAACGGCAGTATGGCTCTCATTTTGGATGCATGCACATTTTTTTTTCTTTTGCCTATATTGCAAGGAGTCGAGCCAGAGGTAAACATGGTTAACCCATTTGTACAAGTGAAGGTAATAGCAAAGAGGAAACGGGCCAACTCTAAAGCTTAAAAGGAAACGGAAATCCATCATATAGATGATGACAATAACTTGGAGCAATGCACACACGCACACTTATACAAATTTCTCATGGCTTGCTGCTGTTTACATGCACATATTTTTAGGCAAGGTGAAAGGCGACATGCCATTTTGTGAACTATATGTGTATTTGAGCATGCAAACATGCAAACGAAGAGTCATCCAAGAGAGGAAAAATCAAGCCAGCTAGCAACCTCTTCGATATGGGCATCAGAAACATTGTTGCCAAGCTAAAGGAATAAAGGGCAGAAAAGTCTTTAATGAAACTTTTTTGAAGAAGAATATTTTATGCAGATATAGCAAATTTTTCGAAAATCTGGAAATGTAGGAAAATATCATGATTTCCACACAACCTTTAAAAAAATCCCCATCAAATATCTTTTGTTGATCTCAGGTCTCATGGCAACTCACTCTGCTACCAAGACATCCTTTTGACATTGCTTACACCCAAAAACTTCAGTTCTGCATGGCGAATAGTTCCTGCACAATCGCCATGTATTCAAATCTATGAGAGTATAAGTCATAGTACGTATGTGTAAGTATTAGTGTGTGTGGCAATGCCAACTGGCTGTTGTAGGTGCCCAATGCAGGCAGGCACCTTGTAAGTCATCTAACCGGGCTATAAAGTATCAAACGGACTTTTCTCTTGCCATGGTGTGCATTCATTCATTCATGTGCAATGTCTTGTGCTTTTTCTCGAATCAGGGCTTGGCTAGTCTGGTCTGGGCCAGGCCGGGGTCGATTGCTCTTTCGTTCAACGTTTGGTATTTGTGGGTTTCTGTTTCTGATCTGGAGACATTGGCGTGTCTATGAGGGTGGGTGTGTGTGTGTGTGTGTGTATGTGTGTTTGCAACTGCTGTGTGCCGTCTGTTGTTTGTGCCTTTGAGGCTGGCCGGCCCCATGTGCTCCATATGTTCATACATTTGGTTTCACCTTTGACATGAATAACGGTCCGCCTGTTTGTGCCAACCTGGCTGCCATGTCAGCCATGGTTGAGTTAACCGCCCCGCTTTTCTTGTACAGTCTGCCTCTGCCAAATTGTAATTAATGCGAATGACTTGGTTGCAATGTCATGTAAAAGTACAGACAATGGAGGTGTAAATTCAAGTAAAATTTAAATGCTCACTCTGTCGCTTGTGACCCCAAACATTTCTGAATGATGATTAAAGCACAGTGTTCTGCAAGGGTAAAATGCCAGAAAAAAAACAAGATCAGGAATTTTTTCCTGACAGACGGCGGACATGTCTAGATCGACTTAAAATGTCATGACGATCAAGAATATATATTCTTTATGGGGTCTTAGGCGAATATTTCGAGGAGTTACAAACAGAATGACGAAATTAGTATACCCCCTTCTTATGGTGGAGGGTATAAAAATCAATTTGTGTTTGTTGGTTTGTTTGTTTGTTCCGTATAGGCTCAAAAACGGCGGAACCGATATATTCGAAATTTTCACAGATTGTGTAGGTTGGTCTGGAAGGAAACATAGGCTATATCATTTTTTGATATCGGAAGGGGGCGGACCCTCACCCTTATACCAAAAGTATTGCCCAAAACTAAAAGTGGATCAATCGAAACAATATGGGGCTCACAGGAAAGGTTTTCCGGAGTAGATTATGAATATGGTCAAGAAGGAGGAATAAGCTTTAAAATTTGTTGATATCGGAAGGTGGGGGACCCTCCCCCAGTGACCCCAAAAACACCGCCCCAAATCAAAAGTGCCAATATGGGTATCAAACGATAGGTATTGGTGGCTAGAAAACGAATATCGTATTAAAATTCGGAGGCCAACGTAGAGCAGAGGATAGCATGTCCGCCTATGACGCTGAACGCTTGGGTTCGAATCCTGGCGAGACCATAAACAAAATTTTCAGCGGTGGTTTTCCCCTCCTAATGCTGGCAACATTTGTGAGGTTCTATGCCATGTGAAACTTCTCTCCAAAGAGGTGTCGCACTGTGGCACGCCGTTCGGACTATGCAATAAAAAGGAGGACCCTTCTCATTGAGCTTAAACTTAAATCGGACTGCACTCAATGATATGTGAGAAATTTGCCCCTGTTCCATAGTGGAATGTTCATGGGCTCATGGGTTCATTGCAATGAAAGGTATTGGAGAGTAGAATACGAATACGGTATTAAAATTTGAGTCAAGTATCCATCGGAGCGCCCCAATCCCAAAGCTGCCCCAAATAGACTCATTGGACTTTCATGTCAATATGGAGCTCGGGAGTATATTGCGAATCTGGCATACAAAATCAGATCGAAGCAGGGGGTCACTCCACTGCCCAATTGGACTTTCATGTCAATATGGAGCTCCGAAATAGATAACGAATCTGTCATTTAAAATCAGAACGAACCATAGGGGGTCACTCCACCGCCCAATACCGCCCCAAATGGATATGAGACCCATCATGTGTATATGGTACTCGGTTTATTTGTTTGTTCCGAAGAATCAAAAACGGCTGTACCGATTTTCTTAAAATGTTCACAGATTGTGTAGGTTTGTCAGGAGGGAAACATATAGTTTTAGATATAGGATGGTAGCGGAACCTCCCCCAAAATGCCACCCAAAACCAAAAGTGGATCGATAAGCACGATATGGGTATCAAATGAAAGGTATTGGAGTGTAGAATACGGATATGATATTTAAATTTGGGTGCAAGTACCCAGCGAAACCGCTTTGTCCGATGTTCCCCCCAGGATTCGAACGCGTTCATCGTCATAGGCTATAATGCCACGAATTCGATATCCGCATTCAGGGCGAAGTGTCCCCACCCTAAACGGATATTAGAGAGTTATAGAAGGTGCAGCGGAGACGGCCCGGTTCGGCTATTTTAGTGCATCTATGAATTTATTATATTGGGTTGCCCAAAAAGTAATTGCGGATTTTTCATATAGTCGGCGTTGACAAATTTTTTCACAGCTTGTGACTCTGTAATTGTATTCTTTCTTCTGTCAGTTATCAGCTGTTACTTTTAGCTTGCTTTAGAAAAAAATGTAAAAAAAGTATATTTGATTAAAGTTCATTCTAAGTTTTATTAAAAATGCATTTACTTTCTTTTAAAAAATCCGCAATTACTTTTTGGGCAACCCAATATTTGAAGTTCAAGTCAAGTAATGGGAGGTCGCCCACCCCCAAATACCCCCAAATGGGCATATTAGCCGACCATGGGTATATGGGACTCACATGAAAGGTATTAGAGAGTAGATTACGAATATGATATTAAAATTTGCTTTCAATTCTAGGTGGCGCTTTGCTCCTAAAGATACGTCAAATAGGTTATTTGACCCATTTTGACAACAGGGGACTCAAATTCAATGTATTTGAGAGTAGAAAACTAATTTGATATTCAATTTAGGAGCAAAGTGTTTTGAGGTAAGCCCTAAAGCATCCGCTTAACTGAACTTCATTTTTGTTGGGAATAAAGAACGAATTTGATATCTATTTTCGGTAAAAAGTGCCAGTAGCCACCCCAACACCAAAACACCCTCCAAACGGTTCACGTTTACGGGCCATGGCAATATGGGGCTCAAATTAAAGGGATTTGGAAGTGCAGCACGAATTTGATATTCATATTTGAGTCGAAATGTCTGAGGTGTCATTCCTCCTCTAATGAGAACATTACCCTAAGGAAGAACATTACCACCAGGAACCGAGAAGGGGCAAACTTCTCACACATCAATGAGTGTTTTTCGATTCAAGTTTAAATTCAATGATAAGGGACCATTTCTTATAGCCGAGTCCGAACGGCGACCCTCAGTGCGCCACCTCTTTTGGGAAAATTCTTTAAATGACCATGCATGGCATTTTACCTCGCAAATGTCGCCAACATTATGAGGGGATAAACACCGCTTTGTCCGGTGTTCCCGTCAGGATTCGAACGCGTTCATCGTCATAGGCTACAATGCCACGAATTCGATATCCGAATTCAGGGCGAAGTGTCCCCACCCTAAACAGATATTAGAGAGTTAATAAAGGCGCAGCGGAGCCGGCCCGGTTGGGCAAGTCTAAAATATGAAACAAATATTTTCATTAAGCGTAAACTTGAATGTGGGCACTCATTAATATGAGGGAAGTTTGAAATCAAAATCAATCAATCGCTGTTCATTCTGTTACCACAATGGCGACAGGCGAAACTCTCTAATAGGAATCGAACCCACCACTTCTGCAATCAAAGCTCATTGCCAACTAAACTAATGGGTGCTACAATCTGATTTAAGTACATACAAAAAAATTTGCCCCATATTTAAAAAGTTTCGGCTTAAAAAAAATGTCCCATTTTTTGACATTGCAATTTTTATTCCTCTTATCCTTTGTATTCATTGCTAATGCAACATTTTGTTTTTTGCATTCAGAACCAATGTCCACTCTGCATATGTCAGAGATTTGCTTTTACCAGCTTACATGACCATCCATCCCCCATGACACTTTTCCACTTGACTGTCATTGCCTTTCGTTGCATGTTTTTTTGCCAGCATAGAAATGTTTGTTTGGTTGACCTACTCTCAATGCTGCATCAAGCAATGGACAATTTCAAAAACAACAACTGAAAGTCGTTGTGTCGTCTTTGGTGATGTTTGGTTTTTTTTTTTTGGTTTTCCTCGATAGATTTTTGGGAGGTATATTGTCGTTGTCTTACAACCAGATACAGGACGTTTCCGGTAAAGTCTTACTGCTGTTGCTGCATTTATCTTTTATTGGTGTCCTTTTTGTTTTACATGGTCTTTTCTTGGCTAGCAACTTCTTGTATGGGCAATGCATGTATTAAGGTGAGAAATAGGGAACGGAATTATATGCAAATAATAAATAGTAACACATAACATGCGAAAGAAAACTATGGCAAGGGCAAAAGTAGGATTTTTATGTTACAAAAATGCAGAATAATTGCTTTTATTGTAAAAGATTTATTTTTTTTACTATTGTTTTTCCTGTTAAAAATTCCTTTCCCCATTGGTGAAATCTTGTTGCTATTCCTTTTTTTTTCCATTATTTTTATTTTTTACCTTACTCCACTTGACATTTCCGTTCAATATATTTGCATTATTATCCTTTCGTAGGAGATTTTGTTTGTCTTCATAGTTTTTGTTGTCCTTTCCTCTTATCCTGCATCAGATTTTTGCCTTAACCATGTCTGAGTGGTCGAATGTTGCTTGATCGAAAATTCCTACAGTCATTCATCTTAAGAGGAAAGATAATAACCTCTCCTTTGGAATCCCTAGAATAAATGTCATATTTAAGAAAAAAAGAAAGAAAAAGGACGAATAAGGAATTTGTGTTTTTTTATTCCATGTCAAACAATACATGGGACGACATTTGATCCTTGTGAGCCTTTTTTTAAAAATAGACTACAAAAGGAAAATTATTTCTGATATCAATTTGTTGGATACATTATCTCTGCAGGACATCGTTCATTGGTGATTGTGATACATATTACTAGGGGAGTGTGTAACTTCCAGAAGAGAGGTTGTGGGATTATTTTGAGGTAAGCTAGAATCGATGGTGCTGTCTTTTGGACAAGAAAGACTTTCTATGAGTTGATGTTGACTAAGCGGAATTAAAGTACATATAAGCCAATAATGTCATACAAAAGATGTGCATTCTCGAACTTAACAGTTTTCCAACACATCACGCGGTCTATGCCATACGTTTGAGACTTAAGCTTTTGCATTCGCAATGAGGGTAAGAGGGGTTTCATACAGGCTCAATGTATCAAAGCAAAGTGGGCCAAACGGCAAAAAAATTTAAAATAAGTCTACAACTTTCTACCAGTTGATCTTAGTGGTACAAAATATTGTAGACATTTGTAGAGGAGGACATAGGCTTTCAGGTAAATGTCGTATGTGGACCTTACATCTTTGGTAAAGGGTGAGATACAGGGTGTCAAAGTTTACCACTTTTGACTTCTCCTACTTTCTGGGGACCATAACTTGTGATCTACTGAACCGATTTGCATGATTTAGAACTCCTGCGAAAGAACTTGATGATATCTAACAAGCTATAGATCCATTCTGACCATATTGCACACGTATGTTGAAGGCCATGGGAGGAGCCGTTGTATAAAATTTCTGCCAAATCGGATTAGAATTGCGCTCTAGAGAGCGCTCAAGAATTCAAGACCCAAGATCGGTTGATATGGCAGCTATATCAGGTTATGGACCGATTTGAATCATACTTGGCACAGTTGTTGGATATCATAACGAAACACGTTGTGCAAAATTTCATTCCAATCGGATAAGAATTGCGCACTCTAGAGGCTCAAGAAGTCAAGACCCAAGATCGGTTTATATGGCAGCTATATCAGGTTATGGACCGATTTGAACTGACACTGTTATTGGATATCATAACAAAAACACGTCGTGCAAAATTTTAATCAATCGGGTAAGAATTGCGCACTCTAGAGGCTCACTGTTATTGGATATCATAACAAAAACACGTCGTGCAAAATTTTAATCAATCGGGTAAGAATTGCGCACTCTAGAGGCTCAAGAAGTCAAGACCCAAGATCGGTTTATATGACAGCTATATCAATACATGTACCGATATGGCCCATTTACAATACCAACCGACCTGCACTAATAAGAAGTATTTGTGCAAAATTTCAAGCGGCTAGCTTTACTCCTTCGGAAGTTAGCGTGCTTTCGACAGACAGACGGACGGACGGACGGACAGACGGACGGACCCCTTTATGGGGTCTGAGGCGAATATTTCGAGTAGTTAAAAACAGAATGACAAAATAAGTATACCCCCCTCCCTATGGTGGAGGGTATAAAAATCAATCTTTGTTTGTTTGCAGGTTTGTTTGTTTGTGTGTTCCTTATAGTCTCAGAAACGGCTGAACCGATTTTCTTGAAATTTTCACAGATGGTGCATAATGATCCCGTGGTGAAAATAGGGTACCACATTTTTGATATCTGAAGTGGGCGGACCCTCCCCCTTACACTAATTTTCAGAAACGCCAGATCTCGGAAATGGGTCGGGCGATTTAAACCAACTTTTGTGTGCTCCCTTATAATAACCTAAAAACAAAAAATTGGTATCCAATTTTCGGATGGTGTGCCTAGGGGGGCCGCCCCAACCCCAGAACTTAACAAATATATATATACAGACCAATCACGACAATATAGGACTCAAATGAAAGGTATTTAAGATTAGAAAACGTTTCTGATATGCAATCGTTGGACTAAGTGTTTGGGGGACCACCCCAACCCCCAAAAAAACCCCTAAATCGGACATATTTACCGACCATAGCAATATGGGACTCAAATGAAAGGTAGTTGCGAGTAGAATACGAATCTGATATCCAAATGTGGGACCACGTTTCTGGGGTCCGCACCTGCCCCAAAGTACCCCCAAACAGGGCTTATTTATGACCCTTGGCAATATGAGGCTCCAATAAAAAGTATTTGGGTGTAAAATACGAATCTGATATCCAAATGTGGGACCAAGTGCTTTGGGGACCTACCCACCCAAACCCCCACCCCCTAAGAGGACCAATTTACGACCATAGCAATATGGGTCTCAAATGAGAGGTCTTTGGAAGTAAAGCACGAATTTGATATCAATATTCCGGAAAAAGTGTCTATGGGGCCACTCCACCCCCATAATACTACTCATATAAGATGTATATGCTGACCATTACAATATGGGGCTCAAATAAGAGGTATTTTAAAGTACAACACGAATCTGACATATATTTTCAAGGCGAAGTCACTGATATACCTCCAAAGCGAACATGTTTCCCGATTATAAATAGGGGACTCAAATGAAAGGTTTTTGTGAGTCTGATACTAACATTCGGCACCAACTGTCTAGGGGACGTCCCACCCCCATAACAATCCCCATATAGGGCGTATTTGCTCACCATGACAATTTGGGTCTTAAAGAGAGTGGAGCTCGATATTGATTGTTTTTAGGGCCCAAACCCAATTGGATATATCTAAAGACTTTTAAGTGAAAGGTATTTGAGATTAGAAAACGAATTTGATATCCAATTTTGTGGCCATTGGCAATATAGGGTCCACATAAATGATATTTGAAAGTAGATCACAATGCTGATATATTTTCCGGGCTATGTGCTTGGGGACCGCCCCCCAAAACACCCCTTAATCGGACATATTTATCTCCCATGTCAATGTGGGGCTCAAATGAAAGGTATTGGGGAGGGGATACCCATACCAATTGATACCTACTTTCAGAACAAATTTTCTGGGGATCTACCCATTCCCCAAAACACCCCACAAACACCAATTATTTACTGACCATCAAAATATGGGGCTCAAATAGACCGCACAACAAGCCGAGTACTGGCTTAGGTAAACGTCCGTAGTGGCATGGGGCGGATCAATATCTGCACCCTCTTTTTAACCTAGCCTAACCTACAAAATCTGGGGTGGGGTGCCTAGGAGGGCCACCCACCCATAACAGCCGCCTATCGGATTTATAGACCAATCAATACAATATGGATATTAAATTAAAGGTATTTGAGAGTAGAAAACGAATCTGATAGCCTATTGTGGGACTTAGTGTTTTGTTGGTCATCCCACCCCATAAAAAACCCCTCAAGTTGGACATATTTACCGACTATGGCAATATGGATCTTTAATGAATGGTCTTTAAGAGAAGAGCTCGAAATTGACTTTCACTTTGAGGACC
The DNA here is from genome assembly GCF_963082655.1 of Stomoxys calcitrans. Classification (NCBI taxonomy): domain Eukaryota; kingdom Metazoa; phylum Arthropoda; class Insecta; order Diptera; family Muscidae; genus Stomoxys; species Stomoxys calcitrans. The sequence goes on along the minus strand of NC_081553.1, from coordinate 30,875,419 downwards.
AAGTCTATGGGTGTCCACCACACCCCTAAACCGAACTTTTACTGACCATTGCACCGTGGGGTTTAAATAAGAGGTATTGAGAGTAGAAAAATACACAGCAAAATTGGAATACATTTTCAAATCGAAAATCGGCAGAAATTACTAAATTTAGAGTACTCCTCTCCAGCATAGCATTATCGGTGCCTAGCAGGGCCACCCACCCATAAAAACCCGCCTATCGGATTTATAGACCAATCAATACAATATGGGTATTAAATTAAAGGTATTTTAGAGTAGAAAACGAATCTGATATCCTATTGTGGGACTAAGTGTTTGGTTGGTCATCCCACCCCATAAAAAACCCCTCAAGTTGGACATATTTACCGACTATGGGAATATGGATCTTTAATGAAAGGTTTTTGAGAGTAGAGCTCAAAATTTACTTTCACTTTTAGGACCAAGTCTCTAGGTGTCCACCACATCCCTAAACCGAACTTTTACTGACCATTGCACCGTGGGGTTTAAATAAGAGGTATTGAGAGTAGAAAAAAACACAGCAAAATTGGAATACATTTTCAACTGTAAATCGGCTGAAATTACTAAATTTAGAGTACTCCTCTTCAGCATAGCATAATCGGACGCAGCGGAGCGGGCCGGGCTCAGCTAGTAGGGTGTATAAAATGGAATGGTGTCTAAGGGTTAATCGAAAACGAAAGTGGGGTTTGAGTTTTTGTATTTTCAATATTTTTTTTTCTTTATACCTGGAGACAGTTTAATGACAATTCTTCCATTATTCTGCGTACTTAACACTTGGCCATGCCAAACTTTAAATCTTTTCCCTGGTTTTTTATTTAAAATGTTAATATTTAACTACTGCTGCTGTTACTTTTTTGCAGTCTCTTTTCTTCTTCCTACCCTTCGTCAATTTTAATTTACTCCAAATTGTAATTATTTCATTGTAAAAATGCCACTTCTGTGGCATTTTTGTTCATTTCATTCAGTTTGATTTTCTTCCACTAGATTTCATCCATAAATTTCCATTTAATTTTTCGAGGGTTTTTATTCTCAATTTCATTCGCTCTGTTCTATAAATGTGTTTTCTCGTTTTCTTGTTTTTTGCGATGTACTTTTTACTTCATGTGACATTTTTTCTCTTTTTGCATTTTTTTCCAGAGTGGTACTGGCAAATCGACTGCTCGCATTGGCGATGGTCCAATTTTAACACTGGAAAAAGTTGAACGTCAACAGGCCGGCATTTATCAGTGTACCGCAGATAATGGTGTTGGAGAACCAGTTAGTGTGGATATCAGATTGGATGTTTTGTGTAAGTAAATGAGTTAAAATAAAAGAAAAACATGTAAACTGTATGAATATTTTAAAATAATTGACTACCGGGATTAAAATGAAACCAGAAGATAAGATGAGTAAAGAAAAAAAAAAAAGGAACTCAAATGTTTTAGAGGATACTTTATATGCTAAACAATTGTTTGAATAACAAATTTAAAAAAAAATATTCCAAGAGTTTGTATAAAAACGGGTGTAGGCATAGCATTGTAGTGAAAATATGTTTAATACCTAAAAGATTTCCAAAAACATTAATTGAAAAAAAATCTAATTACTGTTATATTTTGATAATGATGATAAGAAAAAATTCTTAACGATAGATAAGGTAAGGTTAGGTTAGGATGAAAAGGGTGTGCGGATATAAATCCGCACCATGCCTCAATGGACATACGTACTAAGTCAGTAATCGGTTTGTTGTGCGCTCTAAAAACTAAAAAGTAACCTCGAAAAAGAATAATTTGAGTTAGGAATTCTGTGCTCCGTTCCTTAATTGTTTTCCATACCACTACCCTTTGTTGGTTCCTGTCTAGTATTGTGTCCCCACCTAAGTGCCGGTATCTGTTAGCCGCGAAAAGTGGACAATGACATAGGACATGCTCCAACGTCTCATCATCTTCCCCACAAGCCCTACACATGCTATCACTTGCCGCATCGATTTTGCATAAGTGAGCTCTTAGTCTTATGTTTCCCGTTATGACACCAAAAGTTATGCTGACCTCCTTCTTACTTCCTATCAGTAATAGCCTTGTCCTCTCACGATATGGATCACCCCATAGGATTTTCACCGTCCTTCCGATTGTTTCGCTGTTCCACAGTGTTACATGCGCGATCATCGCCAACACCACCTCGGGTATATATGAAAGCCACCTTTTGTTACAATCCGGTGAAAAATGCATAATTTATGCCCCCATAGCAGATTTATCGAAATATTAGCCGATTTGGACCAAATTCGACGCGAATATTGAGAGGTCTAATAAGTACAGGTCATTGTTCAATTTTGTAGAACAAAATATTGGTCTTTGTGGTAGCCATATTTAAATATAAACCGATCTGAATCATAAACGACACGGATGTCGAAAAGCCTTAAATAAGTCCCTGTGTCAAATTTCAGCAAAATAGGATGATAAATGCGTTTTTATGGGGCCAAGACTTTAAATCGACAAATCGGTCTATATGGTAGCTATATCCAAATCTGAACCAATCTAGTTTTGAATTGATCAAATTGAAGAGGTATGTTGAGTGACCTAACACAACTCACTTTACCAAATTCCGGCGAAAGCGGTCAATAAATGAGCCTTATCTCGAGAGATCGGTCTATATGACAGTTATATCCAAATCTGGACCAATCTGAGCCAAATTGAAGAAGAATGTCGAAAAGCCTAACATAACTTACGGTGTCAAATTTCGGCGAGATCGGATAATAAAATCGCCTTTTATGGGTCCAAAACCTTAAACCGAGAGATCGGTCTGTATGGCAGCTATATCCAAATCTGAACCGATCTAGACCAAATTGAAGAGGGATGTCATAGCGCCTAACACAACTCACTGTTCCACATTTTGGCAAAATCAGACAATAAAAGCGCCTTTTTATGGACACAAGATCTTAAATCGAGAGATCGGTCTATATGGCAGCTATATCCAAATCTGGACCGATCTGAACCAAATTAACGAAGAATGTCGAAGAGCCTAACACAACGCAAATGCAAATTTTGCCCATGAATATTCCACTAATTAACAAACTTCTCATATATCAATGAGTGCAGTCCGATTCAAGTTTAAGCTCAATGAAAAGGGGCCTCCTTTTTATAGCCGAGTCCGAACGGCGTGCCGCAGTGCGACACCTCTTCGGAGAGAAGTTCTACATGGCATATTACCTCACAAATGTTGCCAGCATTAGGGGGGGAAAGCCACCGCTGAAAATGTTTTCTGATGGTCTCGCCACGATTCGAACCCAGGGGTTAAGCGTCATAGGCGGACATGCTAACCTCTGCGCTACGGTGGCCTCCGCCTAACACAACGCATTGTCCCAAATTTTGGCAAAATCAGACAATAAATGCGTCTTTTATGGGCCCGAAACCTTAATTCGAGAGATCGGTCTATATGGTAGCTATATCCAGATCTGGACCGATCTGACCCAAATTGAAGGAGATTGTTGAAGGGCCTAACAAAACTCACTGTCTAATATTTCGGCGAAATTGGACAATAGATGCGCCTTTATGGGTCCAAGACCTTAAATCGAGGGATTTGTCTCTATGGCAGCAGCAAATCTGAACCGATCTGTGCCATATTCCAGGAAGATGTTAAGGGGCTTAACCTTACTCACTGTCCCCACTTCGGCAACATCGAACAATAAATGCCTTTTATGGGCCGAAAACCTTATATCGAGAGATCGGTCTATGCGCCAGCTATATCCAAATCTGCACCGATCTGAGCCACTTCGAAGGAGGATATCGACTGCCCCAACACAACTCACTGTCCAACAATTTTTGCAAAAACGGACAATAAATGCGCCTTTTATGAGCCCAAGACCTTAAATCGAGAGATCGGTCTATATGGCAGCTATATCCAAATCTGGACCAATCTGGGCCAAATTTAAGAAGAATATTGACTGGCCTAACATAACTCACTGTCCCAAATTTCAGCAAAATCAGATAATAAATGTGGCTTTTATGGGCCTTTGAATCTAAATCGGCGGATCAGTCTATATGGGGGCTATATCAAGATATAGACCGATATAGCCCATCTTCGATTTAAACTTGCTTATGGACAAAAAAAGAATCTGTGCAAGGTTTCAGCTCAATATCTCTATTTTTAAAGGCTGTAGCGTGATGTAAACAGATAGACGGACGGACGGACAGACGGACGGACAGACAGACGGACAAACGGACGGACAGACGAACGGCCAGACAGACAGACGGACGGACAAACTGACCGACAGACGGACGGACAGACGGGCGGGCGAACGGACAGACGGACGGACATGGCTAGATCGTTTTAGATTTTTGCGCTGATCAAGAATTTATATACTTTATAGAGTCGGAAATGGATATTTCGATATGTTGCAAACGGAATGACAAAATGAATATGCCCCCACCCTTCGGTGGTGGGTATAAAAAGTTCATTATTTAAAATAAGTGCATTCAAAAAATCACTTAAATATTCCCTCATTCAACTATCTTTAAAACCCAAATAACAGAATAATCATATTTTCTTATATCCCCTCCTTTCTTTGGGGTTCATTTAAATCTGCTAAATTTATTGTAGCAATTCTGTCTTACTTAACCGCCTTAGCTACAACGCCATTACTAAACAGTTTTAATGCCATCTTACTTAACAATAAATAACAACTATTTTAAATCGTTTGCATTTCAAGACACATAGGAAAATGAGGGGAACGGAAAACAATTCATATTTATTTCAGTTAACATATTGTAGAGATTTCTTAGAAAATGTGTGTTCTGCTACGAATGCATACATACATACATATATACATACATATATATATGTAGGAGTTGTCACACGCATATGAAAAGAATATTTTGAATACTATAAAAGTATCTGTATTGAGATATGAGACAATTCGTAATAAAACAAGTAAAAAACGCATTAAATACGGTCAGGCCTAATTTTGGATACCCACCACCTAGGATATACAAATTAACCTTATAACATCAACTACGGTGAAGAATATACCATTTATGAAACCTTAGAAGCTATATCGAAGTATGCTGCAATCTGAACCAAAATCGGCAGGGACATCGACCTAGGCCTAATAGAACTCACTGTTCAATACTTTAAGTCGGAAGATCGGTCGGAAGCTGTATCCAAATAAAGCCTGATCTGGACCATATTCGGGACAAACTTCGAGGGGCCTAACACAACTCATTAAAGAATTGCAAGATTTTTAGCTCAATATCTCTAGTTTTAAAGGAAGTAGCGTGATCCCAACAGACAGCTGCACAGACGAACTGACAAAGGACGGACAGACAGACAACCAGACATATAACAAGTAAAAGGCGTCAAGTTCGGTCGGGCCGAACTTTGAATACCCATCACCTCGGGTATATAAAGGGTGATTTTTTTGAGGTTAGGATTTTCATGCATTAGTATTTGACAGATCGCGTGGGATTTCAGACATGGTGTCAAAGAGAAAGATGCTCAGTATGCTTTGACATTTCATCATGAATAGACTTACTAACGAGCAACGCTTGCAAATCATTGAATTTTATTACCAAAATCAGTGTTCGGTTCGAAATGTGTTCATTCACCGTAACGTTGCGTCCAACAGCATCTTTGAAAAAATACGGTCCAATGATTCCACCAGCGTACAAACCACACCAAACAGTGCATTTTTCGGGATGCATGGGCAGTTCTTGAACGGCTTCTGGTTGCTCTTCACTCCAAATGCGGCAATTTTGCTTATTTACGTAGCCATTCAACCAGAAATGAGCCTCATCGCTGAACAAAATTTGTCAAAATTTGAACACATTTCGAACCGAACACTGATTTTGGTAATAAAATTCAATGATTTGCAAGCGTTGCTCGTTAGTAAGTCTATTCATGATGAAATGTCAAAGCATACTGAGCATCTTTCTCTTTGACACCATGTCTGAAATCCCACGTGATCTGTCAAATACTAATGCATGAAAATCCTAACCTCAAAAAAATCACCCTTTATGTAAATCACCTTTCGCCAAAATTCGGTGAAAAATGCATACCTTATGCCCCATGGCAGCTATATCGATATACGTTCCGATTTGAAAGAAATACTAGGAAGTACAAATCATTGTTCAATAAACCGATCTGAACCATATACGACACGGATGTCGAAAAGCCTTACATAAGTCACAGTGTCAAATTTCAGTGAAATCGGATTATAAATGCGCCTTTTATGTGGCAAAGACCATGTGACAGCTAAATCCTAATCCGCACCGCTTTGGGCCAAGTTGCAGAAAAAACTCGACGAGCCTAACACAACTCACTGTCCCAAATTTCGATGAAATAGGATAATAAATGAGCCTTTTTTGGCCCCAGAACCTTAAATCGAGAGATCGGTCTATATGACAGCTATATCCAAATCTGGACGGATCTAAGCCAATTTGAAAAATTGCGGCGAAATCGGACAATAAATGCGCTTTTTATGACCCCAAAACCTAAAACTGAAAGATCGGCCTATATGGCGGCTATATCCAAATCTGGACCGATCTGTGCCATAATGCAGAAGTATGTCAAGGGGCTTCACTTAAATCACTGTCCCAAAATTCAGCAAAATCGGATAATAAATGTGGCTTTAATGGGCCTAAGACCCTAAATGGGAGGATCGGTCTATATGGCAGCTATATCCAAATCTAAACCGATCCGAGCCAAATTGACGGAGGATGTCGAAGGGCCAAAGAAAACTCACTGTCTCAAATTTCAGCAAAATCAGATAATAAATATGGCTTTAATGGGCCTAAGACCCTAAGTCAGTGGATCAGTCAATATGGCAGCTATATCCAAATATGGACCGATCTGGACCAAATTGACGGAGGATGTCGAAGGGCCTAAAACAACTCGCTGTCTCAAATTTCAGCAAAATCGGATAATAAATGTGGCTTTTATGGGCCTAAGACCCCATGTCGGAGGATCGGTCTATATGGGGGCTATATCAAGATATAGTCCGATATAGCCCATCTTCGAACTTATCCTGCTTATGGACAAAAAAAAAGAATCTGTGCAAAGTTTCAGCTCAATATCTCCATTTTTGAAGACTGTAGCGTGATTTCAACAGACAGACGGACAGACGGACGGACATGTCTAGATCGTCTTAGATTTTTACACTGATCAAGAATATATATACTTTATAGGGTCGGAAATGGATATTTCGATGTGTTGCAAACGGAATGACAAAATGAATATACCCCCATCCTTCGGTGGTGGGTATAAAAATGTTTAAATTGTCTTTGAATTTCACGACGATCCGAAATAACTTTATAGGGTCCAAAATCGATATTTCGATGCGTTGCAAACGGAATGACTAAATGAATATACCCCCTATCCTATGGTGGTGGGTAAAAAAAATTGGCAAATTTTGCCCATGAACATTCCACTAAGGAACAGGGGAAAACTTCTCACATATCAATGAGTGCAGTCCGATTCAAGTTTAAACACAATGATAAGGGCCTCCTTTTATAGCCGAGTCCGAACGGCTCTTTGGAGAGAAGTTTTACATGGCATAGTACCCCACAAATGTTGCCGGCATTAGGAGGGGAAAACCACCGCTGAACATTTTTTTCTGATGGTCTCGCCAGGATTCAAACCCATGCGTTCAGCTTCATAGACGAACATGCTAACCTCTCCGCTACGGTGGCCTCCCACGGTGATGGGTATAAAAAGTGAATAACCTCCATACAAACCGATAGCCAGATTTGACTTCCTTAGCTCCTTAAAGCCATCAAATCGTTTGCCACTTCATTTCCCCTTACTCTGTTATGTCCCGGCACTCAAACGATGCGGATTTTCCCATCCTCAGAGAAGGCGTTAATCTCCTTCCTACACTGCAAGACTGTTCGTGACCTTACCCACATGGTTCTTACTGCCCTTATGGCAATTTTACTGTCGGTAAAGATGGTCACACTCGATGTCCTCGCGTTAGCACCACACCACTTCAGGCATTCTTTGATCGCCCTATCTCCGCCTGCAGAACCGTTTTATGGTCAGACAGTCTAAAACATATCTCAGTACCTGGGTTCTCAATGCAAAACCCCAGGCCCACTCTGTCCTTTAGCTTTGATCCATCTGTGTTACATGATTTTCCAGATGGCAATACGAGGGTTCCATCAATCCAAGACTGTGCCGATGGCAGCAGTACCTCGCACTCGACTTGAAGGTTCATCTCAGGTATTCGATCGGAAACCTCTTTCCTTACTTCCAGGTTTCCCTTTTGTCGTCTCGATTATACCGCGATGGTATGAGCTGCTCCCAGCCTCAATCCATTCTCCCATAGCCTTAAGTCTCATAGCTGCAGTGGCTGCCTCACACTTCATTTTTATGTCAATGGGTCGGTTATCTAGAATAGTCTCCAGTGCCCTAGTGGGCGTGGTCCTCATCGCTCCTCCTATGCCTAGACAACATATTCTCTGCACCTATTGTATGGTCCTTGTGTTGCACTTTTTCTCCATAGCAGTCCACCAAACTAATGAGGAGTAAGTAAGTATTTGTCTAATCACGCTCCTGTAGAGCCAGAGGACTATTCTAGGATTCAGGCCTCTTTGCGAGCCTACGACCCGTTTACATAGTGCCCAACATCTGTGAGCCTTCTCAGTACGCTTCTGAATGTGATCCTGTCCAAGATCACACCTAAGTATTTGTCCTTTTCAGATATCAAAATCATCTCATAGAGGAAACGTGGTGCGTTAAATTGGCCCAGCTTCGTCTTCCTCGCGAACAGGCATATTTCAGTCTTCTCTGGGTTAACATTGAGACCTCTGGGTCTAGCCCAGTCATATCCCATATGCAAGACCCTTTCGGCCCTTCTGCATAGCTCGTTCGTATCCTTACCCTTAGAAGTATTATAACATCGTCTGCGTAGCATACGGGTTCAAATCCCTCCTCAGTCAGCATCCTTAATAGGTCATTTATGGTGGTCACCCATAGGAGTGGCGATAAAATGCCCACCTTATGGCACTTTCTCCTTTATATATTGGGTTGCCCAAAAAGTAATTGCGGATTTTTTAAAAGAAAGTAAATACATTTTTAATAAAATAAAATAATAAAAAAGAATGAACTTTAATCAAATATACTTTTTTTACACTCTTTTTCTAAAGCAAGCTAAAAGTAACAGCTGATAACTGACAGAAGAAAGAATGCAATTACAGAGTCACAAGCTGTGAAAAATTTGTCAACGCCGACTATATGAAAAATCCGCAATTACTTTTTGGACAACCCAATATATTCCATGTGACACACAATTTATTCACCTGTTCCTTAGCATATGGTTTATCCAGTATCTAAGGACCGGGTCCACCCGGTACTGGTGTAAGGATTGGATCAGTGTGTCGGTCCGCACATTTTTAAAATCAATGCATCCATCCATGGTGTATCAGGCAAATTTTCTGAGAACTCGTCGAAGATTCCGATTTCGAAAACAGCTTTATCGATTTTATGGAAACAAAAACCCGTATTTCGTTAAAATCCTATGAAAAGTCTCATATCAAGTTAACTAAACAACAACATCTCATGATTCTAGCATATTCACAACAAAAACAGAAAATCATGCAAAAAATCTAGCATACATACTCGTAGATTTCTTTTTTGCTTGCTTGTCTCCTTCACATTTCTTTGGGAAATTTTCAAAAGAAAGATAAATGTAAATATAAATTAAGAATGAAATAAAGAAGTTTGTCGAGACAGCATATTTTATGGGCAAAGGCAACGCAAATAAGATTTATGCAATTGGAATTATGTGGTCCAACAAATTTCAAATAGGAAATTGCAAGGAAAATACACTGCCAAGACTATCTAGGCAGTATCGATGCAATGCGCAGCAATTGGACAAATGGAAATACTGAGAAACTATTGAAGCGTCACTAATAAATAATCAACCATTGAGAAATGTCGACAACAACAACAACAACAACAGCAAGAGTCATAAACATAATAAAATCATATCATGCAAAAATGCTTTCGACTCTTCCAGCTGAGTGCATGCTTTATGCATTGCCTTCATGTTGTTTTCCCATTGTTGTTGTTGTCTTATTTTTGCTCTACTGAGGAAATCAACAACTTGAAGCATTTCTTAGTCAGGCCTTCGTTAGGAGAATGCATTCAAGTGAAGTTTTGATATGATTACTTGAAACGAGATGTGCCCTTTTTTTGTTTGATGTTTAATTTAAGTGTAAAAAAATAATGACTTAAATATGTTTGAGCATGATTTATTTAAGAAATTCTTTTATTTGCTTACTTCTCTTTGAACAGATCCCCCAGATATACAAGTGGAAAAATCCTGGATACATTCTGGTGAAGGTTTTGAAGCCAAGCTGGTTTGCATTGTCTATGCTGATCCTATAGCAACGGTATGTATGAAAATAATTGTACAAGTAATGGCAGGTATACACCTTAGTAGGGGAAATTAAGTTTTATTACAAATTATTTGCATTTTTCAGTAAATTTAAGAAGTTTAAGTTTATTCTCTTGATTTTGGATTTTGTAAAAGAAAAACTTTGATATGAGTTGTCATTTCCATTATAAGTTTATTTTTAACATAATTTGCTGGAAAGTTCACCTTAGCGTATAAGTGATTTAAAGTTTGAATATGATTCATACGTCTCGGTGTACTCATAGCACAGCCAATACTCATACGCCACAGTACCCAGTCATTATATGACATCGTTGCTCAAAAGTAAATGGGGCGTTCTAAAGATTTTATGGACATTAAACATACATTTTGTGGATGAATAGTAAAAGGATTTTTTCAGGGTATTAGAACATAGTGCATTTGTTTGTAACACCCAGAAGGAAGAGAGATAGACCCATTGATAAGTATACCGATCGACCCAGGATAACTTTCTCATTCGATTCAGCTGTGTCCGTCTGTCTGTCCATGTTTATTTGTGTACAAAGTACAGGTCGCAGTTTTCATCTGATCGTCTTCAAATTTGGTACAGTCGTGTTTTTCGGCCTAGAGACGAAGCCTATTGACATTGGATAAAATCGTTTCAGATTTGGATATAGCTCCCATATATATGTTCGTCCGATTTTCAGTAATAATACCATAAAATGGTCATTTGTCAACCGATTCTCTCGAAATTCGAAATTTGGCAGGAAGGCTTTTTTTATGACTCTCGACATCACTGGTATATATATCGGCGGATTTTCACTCCTAGAGCCACTGCAAGCGCATTTATTGACCAATCTTTCAAAAAAATTCTACAACGATTTTCTTGACGACTTCCAGATATAGCTCTCATGTACATATATATATCGCCCGATTTTCACTCCTAGCGCCACTGCAAGCGCATTGTTTGACCAATCTTGCCAACATTTTGCACAACGCTTTCCACAACGACCACTACCACATTATCTAAGAAGTTTGCTCGAAATCGGTTCAGAACTAGATATACCTCCCATATATATGATCGTCAGACTTTGGGTAATTTGCTATAATCTTGTCATTTGTCGGCCGTAGTTATTACAGTTTGAACATATTTGCTAGCCGAGGTCCATCAAAATTGGTTCAGAATTGGACATAGGGGGTCATGAAGCATTATATGGGTGGGAGCTGTATCAGGCTATAGACCGATTCAGATAATTCTTGACACGTATGTTGAAGGTCATGGGAGAAGCCGTTGTACAAACTTTTAGCCAAATCGGATAAGAGCTGCGCCCTCTAGTGGCTAAATAATTCAAGATTCAATATCGGTTTATATGTCAGCTACATCGTGTTATGTACCGATTTTAGCCATACCTACCATAGATGTTAGAAGTCAATATATCAGGTTATATATCAGATGATGTACCGATTTGAACTATACTTTGCACCCTTTTTGGAAGTCACAACAAAACACTTCATGCAAAATCGAACAAAATCGGTTGCAAATTGCGCCCTCTAGAGGCCTGAGAATTCAAGATCCCAGATCGGTTTATACGGCAGCTATATCGGGTTATGTACGAATTCTAACTATACTTAGCACACTTTTTGTAAGTCATAACAAAGCACTATGAGCAAAATTTCAGCCAAATCTGATGAAAATTTCGCCCTCTAGAGGGCAAAGCATTCAAGATCTCAGATCGGTTTATATGGCAACTATATCAGGTTATGTACCGATTTTGACTATACTTAGCACACTTTTTGGAAGTCATAACTGAGAACTATAAGCAAAATTTCAGCCATATCGGATGAAAATTGCGCCCTTTAGTGGCTCAAGACGTCAAGATCAAAGATCGGTTTATATGTCAGCTATATCAGATTATAAACCGATTTAAGACATACTAAGTCATAACAAAACACTTCATGTACTATTTCAGCAAAATCGGATGCACATTGCGCCCTCTAGAGGCCTAAGAATTCAAGATCCCAGATCGGTTTATATGTCAGCTATATCAGGTTATGTACGGATTTTAACTATACTTAGCACACTTCAGAGTCAGAACAGAGCACTATGAGCAAAACTTCAGCCAAATCTGATGTGAACTTCGCCCTCTAGTGGCTCAAGAAATCAAGATCCCAGATCGGTTTACATGGCAGCTATATCAGGTTATACACCGATTAAACCTAAGCACAGTTGTTGTAAGCCATAACAAAACACTTCATGCAAAATTTCAGCTAAATCGGATAAAAACTGCGCCCTCTAGAGGCCTTAGAATTCAAGATCCAAGATTGGTTTATATGGCAGCTATATCAGGTTATTAAACTATACTTAGCACAGTTGTTGTAAGCCATGACAAAACAATTCATGCAAAATTTCAGCCAAATCGGATAAAAACTGCGCCCTCTATAGGACTAAGAAGTCAAGATCCAAGGTTGGTTTATATGGGAGCTACATCAGGTTATGGACCGATTTAAACTAAACTTGGCACACTTTTTGGAAGTCATAACAGAGCGCTATAAGCAAAATTTCAGCCAAATCTGATGAGAATTACGCCCTCTAGAGGCCTTAGTATTCAAGATCCAAGATTGGTTTATATGGCAGCTATATCAGGTTATGAACCTATTTGAACTATACTTAGCAAAGTTGTTGAAAGTCAGAACAAAACACGTCATGCAAATTTCAGCCAAATCGAATGGGAATTGCACCCTCTAGTATTTCAAGAAGTCAAGATCCAAGATCGTTTTATATGGCAGCTATAGCAAAACATGGACCAATATGGCTCATTTACAATTCCAACCGACCTAGACCAATAAGAAGCAGTACTGCAAAATTTTAAGAGCATAGCGTGCTTTCGACAGACATCTCGGACAGACGGACGGATATGGCTAGATCGACTTAAAATGACGATCAAGAATATATATACTCCACTAGCTGAGACCGGCCCGCTCCGCTGTGCCCGATAATGCTATGTTGGGGAGGAGTACTCTAAATTTGGAAATTCTGCCGATTTTCAGGTGAAAATGTATTTCAATTTTGCTGTGTATTTTCTACTCTCAATAACTCTTATTTAAACCCCGCGGTGCAATGGTCAGTAAAACTTCTGTTTAGGGGTGTGGTGGACACCCAGATACTTGGTCCTAAAAGTGAAAGTAAATTTTGAGCTCTACTCTCAAAAACCTTTCATTAAAGATCCATATTGCCATAGTCGGCAAATATGTCCAATTTGAGGCGTTTTTTTTAGGTGTGGGGTGACCCAGGAAATACTAAGTCCTACAATAGGATATCAGATTCGTTTTCTACTCCCAAATACCTTTAATTTAATACCCATATTGTTTTGATTGGTCTATAAATCCGATGGGCGGGTTTTGTGGGTGGGCGGCCCTCCTAGGCACATCACCCCAGGTTTTTGTTACCAAATTTTTCTTGCTAGGTTACTGTAGGTTAGGTTAGATTGAAAAGAGGGTGCAGATATTAATCCGATCCATGCCACTATGGACGTACACATAAGCCAGTAATTGGATTGTTTGGCGATCTATTTGAGCCCCATATATTGATGGTCAGTAAATAATTTCTGTTTATGGGGTGTTTTTTGGGGAGGGGGTAGACCCCCAGAGAATTTGTTCCGAAAGTAGGTTTTAATTGGTATGGGTATCCCCTCCCCAATTCCTCTCAATTAAGCCCCACATTGACATGGGAGTTGAATATGTCCGATTAAGGGGTGTTTTTTGGGGGGTGATCCCCAAGCACTTAGCCCTGAAAGTATATCAGCATCATGATCTTCTCTCAAATATCATTTATTTGAACCCTATATTGCCAGTGGCCTCTAAATTGGATATCAAATTCGTTTTTTAATCTCAAATACCTTGCTTTAAAAATTCAGTACATATGTCCGATTGGGTTTGGGCCCTAAAAACAATCAATATCGAGCTCCACTGTCTTGAAGACCCAAATTGTCTTGGTGAGCAAATACGTCCTATATGGGGGTGGGACGTCCCGTAGACAGATGGTGCCGAATGTTAATATCAGTCTCCCAAATACTTTTCATTTGAGCCCCATATTTCCATAGTCGGGAAATATGTTCGCTTTGGAGGGATGTTTTGGGTTTGGCCCCACATTTGGATATCAGATTCGTATTTTACACCCAAATACTTTTTATTTGAGCTCCATGTTGCCAATGTACATAAATAAGCCCTGTTTGGGCGTACTTTGAGGAAGGGATGGACCCCCAGAAACTTGGTCTCAAATTTGGATATCAGATTCGTATTCTACTTGCAAATACCTTTCATTTGATTCCCATATTGCCATTGTCGGTAAATATGTCCTATTTAGGGGTTTTTTGGGGGCTGGGGTGGTGCCCCTAGCACTTGGTCCGACAATTGGATATCAAATACGTTTTCTTATCCTAAATACCTTTAATTTGAGTCCCATATTGTCGTGATTGGTCTGTATATATATTTGGTAAGTTTTGGGGGGCGGCCCCCCTAGATACCCGAAATTTTGTTTACCAAACTTTTGTTTTTAGGTTAATATAAGGGAGCACACAAAATTTGGTTTGAATCGCGCCACCCATTTCTGGCGTTTCTAAAAATTTGGGTAAGGGGGAGCGTCCGCCCCCCACCATATGGTTCAGGGTATAAAAAAGTTATAACACCCCAATTGTAAAATTTTTAACAATTGTTGCACAATCATTAAAGGACATTCAAGGTATTCAATGTATTAAAAATTTACATAAATGTTTCTCCCTTCCAAATTGCAATCAACTTTAAAGCATTGTTTCGAAAACAGGTCAATTTAGTTCATAGAGTTTTTCATAATAATTTATTGCTTATTTGTTGCCATCGTCATCATTAATATTGTGATGCAAAGTTTTGCAATTAATTTCATGTGTCTGCAAATTATCCTAGTAGAGTTTTAAAACATTACCCTGTGCGTGCATGCAGGTGTGTGTGTGTGTGTGTGTGCTGGTGAGTGAATATGTGTTTATTCCTGTTTTCATATCAGCCATTCTTTGAAATAAATACACATACCGGTTAATGACATTTTAATTAATTGCTAACGATAAAAGTTATTTCTCTCTTGCTGTGATAACCAAATGTGTGTGAGTGACTACCTATGCGTGTGTGTGTGTGTGTGTGTGCGTGTGATGGGGGGGTATTTGCATTTATCGCATTAAACATCCGTTTGTTTGTATATTGCCATACCTTTCAACATTTGTCTGGTAGCATTAAACGCAATTCATTTAGTCCTTCCTGGTAAACAGGCAAATAAACAAAACCCACACACACACACACATACAAAGAAAAATAGCCCGCCTTGAATCTTTATTATCATTAACTGGTTTATTTATATGTGAATGATATATAATCATAATAGCACTATGAGAGATTTTTCACACATATAAAAAGGCTCTATCAAATTCACACAGTGTTGATGTGTGTGTACGTGTTTGATTCTGCGATAAGTTATTTGCATTAATTTCTCTTTGGAATACTTTTAATACATTAAATTTATATAAATATAAGTAAAAAAGTGTTAAGTTCGGTGGTGCTGAACTTTGGATACTCACCAACATGGATTCTGATACGAAATTTGTGCAAATGAACCAAGTTGAAGGGCATAAATTTAGTTTACCTAACAAATTGCTGCCGTACCAGGCAACAGTTTAAGCTTTTTGGAGCCATAAAAGACAAATCGAAAGATCGGTGTATATGATAGCTATGTATACTAAGTTATGAACCAATTTGGACCATACTCGTACTAACGACGGATATTGGAAGCCATTACAAAAAACTCTATATGCAAAATTTCACAACAATTTCAAACCCGATAACAAATACAACTTCAAAGGGCTCAAGGTGTCAAATCGGAAAATCGGTTTATATGGGAGCTATTTCAGATGACAGATGGGGTGTGATAGATACCATTGTTGGAAGTCATAAAAAATCACACATTAAAATTTTTGCCAAATCAAACAAAAACCAGTAAGGAAAGGCAAAAGTCGGACGGTGCCGACTTTATAATACCTTATACCTACCCTATAAAAACAAAAGGGGACAACATCTATATGTATACAGATAGATTATTAAAATTCCTGCATCAAATTTCGAGCAAAGCAAATGTGTTCAAAATGTAATAACTACGGTTGACAAATGACAACAAATTACCCAAAATCTGACGAAAATATACAAGGGAGCTATATCTAAATCTGAACAGATTTCGACCAAACATTATGAATATTGTGAAAGTCGTCGAGGAAAGCGTTGTACAAAATTTTGGGAAGATTGGTCAATAAATGCGTTTGCAGTGGGTCTGGGAATGAAAATCGGGCGATATATATAGGAGATCTATATCTAAATCTGAACCGATTTCCAAGAAAATCACCAGTAATATCGAGAGTCATAAATAAATCCTTCCTGTCGAATTTTGAGAGAATTAGTTAACAAATGACCATTTTATTAGTGTATTACTGCAAATCGGACGAACATATATATGGGAGCTATATCCAAATCTTAACCGATTTTTATAAAATTCGCCAGTAATATAGAGAAGCATAAGAAAATCCTTCGTGCCAAATTTCCAGAGAATCAGTTAACAAGTAACCATTTTAATGCGGTATTACTGCAAATCGGACGAACATATATATGGGAGCTATATCCAAATCTGAACCGATTTCTATGAAAGTCACAAATTATATCGAGAGTCATAAATAAATCCTTCCTGTGGAATTTCGAGAGAATCAGTTAACAAATGACCATTTTATTAGTGTATTACTGCAAATTGGACGAACATATATTTGGGAGCTATATCCAAATCTGAACAGATTTCTATGAAATTCACCAGTAATATAGAGAAGCATAAAAAAATCCTTCCTGCAAAATTTCCAGAGAATCAGTTAACAAGTAACCATTTTATTGCTGTATTACTGCAAATCGGACGAACATATATATGGGAGCTATACTTAAATCTGAACCGATTTCTATGAAATTCATCAGTAACATCGAGAGTCATAAGAAAATCCTTCCTACTAAACTTCGAGAGAATCGGTTAACAAATCACCATTTTATTGCATTATTACTGCAAATTGGACGAACATATATATGGGAGCTATATCCAAATCTGAACCGATTTCTATGAAATTCACAAATTATATTGAGAGTCATAAGGAAGTCCTTCATATCAAATTTCGAAAGAATCGGTAACCAAATGACCATTTTATTGCTGTATTACTGCAAATCGGACGAACATATATATGGGAGCTATACTTAAATCTGATCCGATTTCTATGAAATTCATCAGTAACATCGAGAGTCATAAGAAAATCCTTCCTACTAAACTTCGAGAGAATCGGTTAACAAATCACCATTTTATTGCATTATTACTGCAAATTGGACGAACATATATATGGGAGCTATATCCAAATCTGAACCGATTTCTATGAAATTCACAAATTATAGTGAAAATCATAAGGAAGTTCTTCATATCAAATTTCGAAGGAATCGGTAACCAAATGACCATTTTATTGCTGTATTACTGCAAATCGGACGAACATATATATGGGACATATACTTAAATCTGAACCGATTTCAATGAAATTCATCTGTAATATTGAGAGTCATAATAAAATCCTTTATACCGAATTTCGAGATAATCGGTTAATAAATGACCATTTTATTGCTGTATTACTTGAAATCGGACAAACATATATATGGGAGCTATATCCAAATCTGGACCGATTTTCATGAAATTGACCGGTAATATAGAAAATCGTAAGAAAATCCTTCTCGCCACATTTCCAGACAATGGGTTAACAAATGACCATTTTATTGCAGTATTACTGCAAATCGGATGAACATATATATGGGAGCTATATCCAAATCTGAACCGATTTCTATGAAATTCACAAATTATATTGAGAGTCTTAAGGAAATCCTTCCTGTCGAATTTCCAGAGAATCAGTTAACAAATGACCATTTTATTGCTGTATTACTTGAAATCGGACAAAGCTATATATGGGAGCTATATCCAAATCTGAACCGATTTTTATGAAATTGACCGGTAATATAGAGAGTCATAAGAAAATCCTTCCTGCCAAATTTCCAGAGAATCGGTTAACAAGTAACCATTTTATTGCTGTATTACTGGAAATCGGATGAACATATATATGGGAGCTATACTTAAATCTGAACCGATTTCTATGTAATTCATCAGTAATATCGAGAGTCATAAGAAAATCCTTCCTACTAAACTTCGAGAGAATCGGTTAACAAATCACCATTTTATTGCATTATTACTGCAAATTGGACGAACATATATATGGGAGCTATATCCAAATCTGAACCGATTTCTATGAAATTCACAAATTATATTGAGAGTCATAAGGAAGTCCTTGATATCAAATTTCGAAAGAATCGGTAACCAAATGACCATTTTATTGCTGTATTACTGCAAATCGGACGAACATATATATGGGAGCTATACTTAAATCTGAACCGATTTCTATGAAATTCATTAGTAATATCGAGAGTCATAAGAAAATCCTTCTCGCCCAATTTCCAGAGAATCAGTTAACAAGTAACCATTTTATTGCATTATTACTGCAAATTGGACGAACATATATATGGGAGCTATATCCAAATCTGAACCGATTTCTATGAAATTCACAAATTATATTGAGAGTCATAAGAAAGTCCTTCATATCAAATTTCGAAAGAATCGGTAACAAAATGACCATTTTATTGCTGTATTACTGCAAATCGGACGAACATATATATGGGGGCTATACTTAAATCCGAACCGATTTCTATGAAATTCATCAGTAATATCGAATATCATAAGAAAATCCTTCCTACCAAATTTCGAGATAATCGGTTAACAAATGACCATTTTATTGCAGTATTACTGCAAATCGGACGAACATATATATGGGAGCTATATCCAAATCTGAACCGATTTCTATAAAATTCACCAGTAATGTCGAGAGTCATAAGATAATCCTTCCTGCCAAATTTCGAGAAAATCGGTTAACAAATGACCATTTTATTGCTGTATTACTGGAAATCGGATGAACATATATATCCAAATCTGATCCGATTTCCATGAAATTCACCAGCAATATCGAGAGTCATAAGAAAGTCCTTCTTGTCGAATTTCGAGAGAATCGGTTAAAAAATGACCATTTTATTGCTATATTACTGGAAATCGGATGAACATATATGTGGAAGCTGTATCCAAATCTGAACCGATTTTTTCCAATTTCAACAGGCTTTGTCCCTAGGCCGAAAAACATGTCCGTACCAAATTTGAAGACGATCGGATGAAAATTTCAACCTGTAGTTTGTACACAAATTACCATGGACAGACAAACGGACAGACAGACGGACAGACAGACGGACAGACAGACGGACAGACAGACGGACAGACAGACGGACAGACAGACAGACGGACAGACAGACGGACAGACGGACAGACAGACGGACAGACTGACAGACGGACAGACAGACCGACATAGCTAAATCGAATCAGAAAGTGATTCTGAGTCGATCGGTATACTTATCTATGGGTCTATCTCTCTTCCTTTTGGGTGTTACAAACAAATTCACTAAGTTATAATACCCAGTACCACGGTAGTGGTGTAGGATATAATTATCTGGAGATAAGTTTATATGGGAGCTAAAGGATGAGCCAAAGAGAGTTATTTGCTTCAAAAAACTCCCCAGTGGTGAGTTGGGTGAGAAAGGGTCGAGAGTGGGCGCATCTGTAGTTGTAGGTCCCCGTGTTTGTTTCTCTCTCCAGCCAGTTGCCATCATGTTGTGGCCTAGGGAACAACAAGTTTTCGCCGTCGAGAGCTCACTTGTTGCTATGCAATGTGCTTCCCGCGCTCGCTTTGAAATTCCTCCTCAGAGACTCTTCTATGGGCCCATAAAAGGCGCATTTATTGTCAGATTTTTCCGAAATTTGGGCAGTGACTTAAGTAAAATACTTCGACATCCCGCTACAATTTGGCCCAGCTCAGTTTGGATTTGGAAATAGCTGCCATATAGAACGATCTTTCGATTTGATTTCTTGGGCCCATATTACTGTCGAATTTCCTTAAAATTGGGGACAGGGAGTTAAGTAAGCCCCTTTGACATCCTGCTTCAACTTGGACCAAATCAGTCAAGATTTTGATATAGCTGCCATATAGACCGATCTCTCGATATAAGGTCTTGGGCCCATAAAAGTTGCACTTTTTGTCCGATTGGGAAGAAAATCGGGACAGTGAGTTAAGTTAAACCCTTGGAGATTCTGCTGCAATTTGGCCCAGATCAGTCTACATTTGGGTATAGCACTTAAACCGATCTTTGGATTGCAGGTCTTGGGCCCAGAAAAGGCGCCCTTATTGGCCGATTTCGCCGAAATTTGGGACAGTGAGTTGAGTTAAACCCTTCGACATCCTGCTTCAATTTGGCACAGATCAGTTCAGATTTCAGTATAGCTGCCGTATAGTAGACTGATCTTTCGACTACAGCCTTATGACCATAAAAGGCGCATTTATTGTTCGATTTTGCCGAAATTTAGGACAGTGAGTTGTGTATGGCCCTTCGATATCCTTCTTTAATTTGACTTAGATAGGTCTAGATTTGGTTATAGGTGCCATATAAAACGATTTCTCGATTTCGTTGAAATTATATGCAGTGACTTATGTTAGAATTTTCAAAATCCGTGTCCTATATGATTTATATCGGTTTATATATATAGCTGCCAAAAAGACCAATATTTGAACTACAAAATTGAACAGTCCATACCGAATTTGGGTGCATAAATTATCCAATTTTCACTGGGTTGTAATGGGTCCAGCCGAAATGAATGCCTTCTTACCTGTTAAAAAATGTAGTGTGATTCCAAGAGACAGACCGGCGGACATGTCTAGATCGTCTTAGGTTTTTACATCGATCAAGAATATAATAGAATATATACGTTATAGGATCGCAAATGGATATTTCGATGTGTTAAAAACGGAATGGCAAAATTAATACCTTAATACAAAAACTAACCTCGAAAAAGAAAATTTAAGTCAGAACTTCGGAGCTGCTTACAAAATCCCAAATTGTTTTCCATACCGCGCCCCATAGTTAGTTTATGTGTGGTACTGTGTCCCTCACTTTCTCACAATCCGAATCTGCCCATAGTATTTTCGTCGTCCTGCCGACCATTTCGTTTTTTCACAGTCTTACATGCGTTGGTAGCCCACGCTCTTAACTCGGACTGCGTCAACCCGAAAGGCTTCAGACTACCCAAATTTGTGGCAGGTAGTCCTTTGGCCTTCACTGCCAAATCATCTGCTTCTTCATTCCCCCTTACTCCGCTATGGCCCGGCATACAAACAATGTGGATCGTGTCATTCTCAGAGAAGGCTTTAATCTCCTTCTTACATTCCAAGACCATTCGTGGCTTTACCGTCCCGGTTGTTATTGCCCTTATGGCCATTTTACTATCCGAAAGATGTTCAAACTCGATGCATTAGCGTTACCACTACACTATCTCACTCATTCCGTGATCGCCCGGATCTCCGCCTGCAGTACCGTATTACGGTCAGGCAGTCTAAAACAGACCTCAGTCCCTGGGTTCTCCGAGACTCACCCTGTTCTCTAGCTTTGATCCATCCATGTAACATGATCTTCCAGTGGCATAGCTAGGGTTTCGTCGATCCAAGACTGTGCCGCTGGTAGCAGTCCCTCGCAATAGACCTCAAGTGTCGTCTCAGGTTTTCGATCGGAAACCTCTTCCCTTTCTTCCAGGTTGCGGATCGGTTTATATTTCGGTCGGTCGAAATTGGCCCACCATTGTCTTCCTCTTGAACAAGCAGATTTCGGTATTTTCTTGGTTAAAATTAACATCTCTAGGTTAAGCCTAGTTATATGCCATCTGCTGGACACTTTCTACCTTTCTGCATAGCTGGACAAGTTCCTTACCTCTAAGAAGTATTTTAAACAAATTTATGTTGACATGCATTGCCAATGTGGTGTGGGGTGGCTCAAACTTAGCCTGTCATTGCTTTTAACTTATGTCCTCTATCTTGGGATTGAGAGAAACTATAAATCTCCCTACACTATAGTGTTATATAAAGCCTACAACTCACACCTACTCTTTAAAACTATGCCTGAAAGCATATCCAAACTTGGACCTTTTGATGTGGAATCTTAAAATAAGTCGTTTATTTAAATCAATTGCTCTTATCAAAGTTTCTCACTTGCTTTCTTTATTTTCATATCATTATCTATAGAAAAGATACCATCAATTTTCACACCTTTGACTAAAATACCTTTTCTGGTTTTCGTTTTAGGTTTCCTGGTATCAAAATTCATTTTTGATACAGTCTACCGATAGGCGCATAATGACATCAAGGGGAAATCGTCACACCTTAACCATCAGACATATCCAACAGGAAGACTTTGGCAACTATAGGTAAGTAACTTGTGGTGTCTTTCTAGAAACACTAACCCTAGTCCTTTATGATTCTCTAGGTATTTTGTTGTTTATTTGTTAGGCTTTCACACACACACACAAACACACACACTTAACAAAGAAAACTTTGGTCAAATAAAAATAGCAAACTTAATTCTCCCTACAAATTTATCGACTTCAGGCAGGCCACATAGAATGAAAAAGCACAAGAACTTGTGCGCATTTGGAGATTAAAATCAACGTTACGCCATTATCCCCTTTTGGGCAGCATCGAAAAGCCTAGAAGAAAAAAAATACAGCGTTGAATTCATCAATACTTCAGTGAGTCCCAGCAACCGTAACGAATCTAATATTTTTGCTGCTCCTTTGTATCTACTTTATCCTGTCTATTTTTTGACGGGATTGACAAAACTGTGATTTAGCTCCCCAAAGTGAGAGAGTGAGGCTTTTCCAAGGGGATTTCTTTGCATTTGTCACCCATGTTCTTGCGCCATGACAAGCCAGACATGAAAATAACTTTCTTTTTTTTTCTTTTGTTATCTTTTCCCATAGTTTTTAGACATTGATGTCTTCTGCCACTACTCCTCCCAATGGCTAAATGTTACCAATTTACCTGTCCTTTTTACCTTCGCCGCATGCTTTATGGTGTATGTATATGTGTGTGTATTTGTGAAATTGAAGGATGATTTTTTGGCCGCCAGTTTGTTTTTTTTTAATACATATCTTTTTTTCATATGGTTTTCCCATTACAACTTGGGAGCCCTCTTCTTTTGCTACATCAATGTCAATCTGTCGAAAACATGTAAGAGCTACCTACGGAAGTAGCCAAATGTTACCCTATTTGTGTTTAAACTTTTAAACACACACACATAGACATACCCTAATACCCATAAGCCACTCTTTGACTGCTGTAGACATATCAACGATGGCAGCAAGATAAGTAGGGAATAGGAAATTGCTGTCTATCTGTGAAGAAATGATACTTATTTGAAAAAAGATTCTATTTATAGATAATGGCATATTCTCTATGCGAGATACTAAAATGTGCCAAATAGGTGTTTTAAATTATGTGAAAATAAATAAAACCAGGTTAAGTTAAATATATATGCCGTATGTATTTAAAGCAGGAGATAATGTTGATAATTTCCTTCTGTCTCCGGCAAATGGTCTACTGCTGCTTCAAAATTTTTGTAAATTCTATTAGTAAACAAAAATGATTGAACATCGATTGGATTGGCAAAGTTTGCACAAGCCTAAAAAGTTAAGAATTTTTGAAAAGCCAAATCGGTTGTATCCTGATTTTCGGTTTTAAATCAAGCAAACAATTTCTGAACATCAAATTAGACAAATCGGAGAAAAATTACGTACTCCAGGCTTTAATAAAGTTTTGTCGAAAGATTGGAATTATAATGAACCTAATTCAATTCTCATAAACAAACCCAAACCCAAAATTACTTTAGTCATAAGTAGAGAGCGGAAATTTATGCACTTTTTGTTTAACGACAGATTATGAGAAAAATTTTTATTTGGGCATAATTTGGTATAAGAAATATGCATTTTCTATACAAAAACAAGTAAGGACAGCCTAAACTCGGGCTTAGTCGTCGAAACTAAAATTTTCTTTAATTCTATATATAGAATTTCGATAAAAAATCCATACATATTGTAGGTGCCATAGAGTAAATCTTTTTAAGAAGATCGATTGATGAATACCTTAGCAAAGGCCATCAAAGTGAAAATAGTGAGATACAAATACACGAGAGCTATACGTGTCAAATTTTGTGAGGATCGGTTAACAAATTATTAACTAAATAAGATTTAATGAAAATCGGACGAAAATATATATGGGAGCTATATCAAAATCTTAACCGATTTCAACCGAAGTACGCACATATCGCAAAAATTATAAAACAAGTAAAAAGGCGTTAAGTTCGGCCGGGCCGAACTTTGGATACCCACCACCTTGGATATATATGTGAACCACCTTTCCCCAAAATCCGGTGCAAAATTCATACCTTATGCCCCATAGCACCTATGTTCCGATTTGGACCAGATACTAAAAAGTAAAAGTTATTGTTCAATTGTATATAACAAAATATTGGTCTTTTTAGTAGTTATATCTAAAAATAAACCGATCTGAACTATATACCACACGGATGTCGGAAAGCATAACATAAGTCAGTGTGTCAAATTTCAGTGCAATCGGATTAAAAGTGCGCCTTTTATGGGGCCAAGACTTTAAATCGAGAGATCGGTTTATATGGCAGCTATATGCAAATCTTGATTGATCTAGACTAACTTGCAGAAATATGTGGAGGGGGTTAACTTAACTCTTTGTCCCAAATTTCGGCAACATCGGACAATAAATGCGCTTTTTATGGCACCAAAACTTAAAACCGAGAGATCGGTCTATATGGCAGCTATATCCAAATCTGAACCGATCTGAGCCGTATTGACGGAGGACGTCGAAGGGCCTATGACAACTCTCTTTCCCGAATTTCAGCTAAATCGGGTAATAAATGTAGCTTTTATGGGCCTATGACCCTAAATCGGAGGATCGGTCTATATGGCATATATAGCCAAATCTGAACCGATCTGGGCAAACTTGACGGAGGATCTCGAAGGGCCTAACACAACTCACTGTCCCAAATTTCAGCAAAATCGGATAATAAATGTGGCTTTTATGGGCCTAAGACCCTAAATCGGAGGATCGGTCTATATGGCAGCTATATCAAAATCTAAACCGATCTGAGCCATTTTGACGGAAGATGTCGAAGGGCCTAAGACAACTCACTTTACCGAATTTCAGTAAAATCGGATAATAAATGTGGCTTTTATGGACCTAAGACCCTAAATTGGAGGATCGGTCTATATGGCAGCTATATCCAAATCTGGACCGATCTGAGCCAAATTGACGAAGGATGTTGAAGGGCCTAACACAACTCACTGTCCCAAACCCACCACCTTGGATATATATGTGAACCACCTTTCCCCAAAATCCGGTGCAAAATTCATACCTTATGCCCCATAGCACCTATGTTCCGATTTGGACCAGATACTAAAAAGTAAAAGTTATTGTTCAATTGTATATAACAAAATATTGGTCTTTTTAGTGGCTATATCTAAAAATAAACCGATCTGAAACATATACGACACGGATGACGAAAAGCTTATCATATGGGTTGCCCAAAAGCGGCTTTTTCATATAGTCGGCGTTGACAAATTTTTTCACAGCTTGTGACTCTGTGATGGCATTCTTCCTTCTGTCAGTTATCAGCTGTTACTTTTAGCTTGCTTTAGAAAAAAAAGTGTAAAAAAAGTATATTTGATTAAAGTTCATTCTAAGTTCTATTAAAAATGCATTTACTTTCTTTTAAAAAATCCGCAATTACTTTTTGGGCAACCCTATAAGTCACTGTGTGAAATTTCAGTAAAATCAAATTATAAATGCGCCAAGACTTTAAATCGAGATATCGGTCTATATGGCAGCAATATCCAAATCTAGACCGATTTGGGCCAAGTTGCAGAAAAATGTTGAAGAGCCTAACACAACTCACTGAACAGATTTCTATGAAATTCCCAAGTAATATCGAGAGTCATAAGAAAATCCTTCCTGCCAAATTTCGAGAGAATCGGTTAACAAATGACCATTTTATTGCTGTATTACTGCAAATCGGACGAGCTAGATATGGGAGCTATATCCAAATCTGAACCGATTGCTATGAAATTCACCAGCAATGTCGAGAGTAGTAAGGTAATTCTTCCTGCCAAATTTCGAGAGAATCGGTAAACAAGTGACCATTTTATTGCTGTATTACTGCAAATCGGACCAACATATATATCGGAGCTATATCCAAATCTGAACCGATTGCTATAAAATTCACCAGTAATATCGAGAGTCAGAAGAAAATCCTTCCTGCCAAATTTTAAGAGAATCGGTTAACAAATGACCATTTTATTGCTGTATTTCTGCAAATCGGACGAGCATATATATGGGAGCTATATCCATTTCTGAACCGATTTTTTCCAATGTCAATAGGCTTCGTTTCTAGGCCGAAAAACATTCCCACACCAAATTTGAAGACGATCGGATGCAAATTGCGACCTATAGTTTGTACACAAATTAAAATGGACAGACGGACGGACATAGCTAAATCGAATCAGAAAGTGATTCTGAGTCGATCGTTATACTTATCAATGGGTCTATCTCTCTTCCTGTTGGGTGTTACATACAAATGGTGTTGCAAACAAAGTTATAATCCCGTGTACCACTGTAGTGGTGTAGGGTATAAAAAATGAGACCCGTAGCCCTGAATATCTGCATCGAAACCTTCAAAATGCTTGACATTATGGGGCTGAAACATTGACTTTATGGGGACACGATGCTGATATTATTTCAGAGTCCGCCCCCCTAAACTCCCTTCAAACCGACCATGTTTGCCAAAGGGGCTCAAATAATAACTATTTGAAAGTAGAAAGCGAATGTGATATCCAATATTGAGACCAAGTGTTTGTGGTAGTCTCACCCACCATAAACTCCTCCTAAACCAAACGCAATTGCGGCTCAAATACAAGGAATTTATCAGTAGAGCACGATGCTAAGTGCGTAGTTAGCCGCCCCACCCTACATACCTCTCAAACTGGTCATATTTGTGGATTATGGCCAAAAAAGGGGTTAACTCTGATATCTGTTTTATTTCGGGGACGACTCATCTCATAAACTCCCCCTGAACCACACATATATAAAGTGTGGATTTCGGGGTAAAGGAATTGCCAACTCGAATCCACAACAAAAACCATTCAAAGTTTGATGGGCGGACCCTCTTCTTACCCCCATTTTCAAAAACACCAGATCTCGAAGATTTACGCAAAATTTTGTCTGCTTATAATTACTAAAAACTGACATTTGGCATATTTATTTAAGGTGGGATATCTAAGTAGGTCGCTCCACCCCAAAAGCCCGACAAATGGACATTTAAACCAATAATGACAATATTAGGCTAAATGAAAGGTATTTGAGACTAGAGCACAAACCTGATAGACGGGGGTCCACCTAGCAATATAAGGCTCAAATGAAAGAAATTTTGGGAGTAGAGCACCAATATGATATCCACATTGGAGTGAAATATTCGATAAGGTCGTACTAGCACCCCCAAACAGAATTTTTATCCTGACAGTGCCAGCATAGAGCTCCGATAAAAAAAAGAGAGTGAAAGAAGGCGCTACGGAGCGGGCCCTGCCCAGCTAGCACTTTATATAACCTAAATGCTGACAGTTAAGTAATTAATGCAGCTTTTCTTGTTTTAACTGATCTGCTTTTATACCCACCACCATAGGATAGTGGTAAACTAATCTAGTCATTCCGTTTGTAACACCTCGAAATATTCTTCAAAGCCCCCGCTTTGAGTCGAACAACCATGTCTGTCCGTCCGTCCGTCCGTCTGTCGAAATCACGATAGCGGTCGAACGCCTAAAGCTAGCCGCTTGAAAATTTGCACACATACTAAATATTGATATAGGTTGGATTGCAAATGGGTCATATTTGTTCAGATTTACATATAGCTCCCATATAAACCGATTCTCCAATTTGATTTCTTGAGCCCTTACAAGCCGCAATTTTTTCCGATTTGGCTGAAATTCCGCATGTGGCGTTCCATTATGACTTTCAATAACTCTGCCTAGTACGGCCGAAATTGGTCTATAACCTGATACAGCTCCCATATAAACCTATTTTCCGATTTGACTTCTTGAGCCCTTAGAATCCGCAATTTTTTCCGATTTGGCTGAAATTTCGCATGAGGTGTTCTGTTACGACTTTTAACAACTGTGCTAAGTATGCTCAAAATCAGTCTATAACCTGATATAGCTGCCATATAAACCGGTCTCTTGATCATTCTTGTTCGGTTCCTAGAAGCTTTAATTTTTGCTGGTTTGACAAAAGTTTGGTATATATAGTAATAAAATGCCCCTCAACTTTATTTATTTTGAATACATTTTCAGCAGAATCCATGGTGTTGGGTTCCGAATATTCGACCCGGCCGAACTTAGCACACTTTTACTTGTTCTGTATGCTTCTGGTCCCAAGGAGTTTTTTGAGAAGATGCTGTAGTCTAGAACATCACTATGCTAGATTGAAAAACTTCTCATAACAAACATCAACTTCTAAAACACGCAATTGTACTGAACTTTTCATACCTACAAACTTTCCTGTTAGAAAAAGTTCAACTCAGTATTCACTACAACTTCTATCTTAGATTTGTGTCCTTTTTTGTTGTTTGTTGGACTTTTCCCCGTGATTTGATTCATTCTATCGACATGAACATCTCAACCTGTACAAGTATTGAAAAACCAAATAATTGCACGCCAATGTTGTTCACATATTTGTTTTTCTTGTCTGTTGTAGAAGGGATTTGCTGCAATGGAAGGCTGGCTACTCTTTTTTTTTTCTTCTTTTGAGTTGTTGATGTTTTTTATATTTTCCCCCTTCTCTTTACCTCGCACCTTGCCCGTATGTATGTGCAGTATTTGTAGGGGAAAACAAATATGGTTGAAAGTTTACGTCTGTTGACTTTGTCTATTAGATAAAGAGCTAAGGGTATATATGGGGCTTTAAATGACAAATCGCTTAGTTTCAAACAAATTTTTATACCCACCACCGAAGGATGGGGGTATATTCATTTTGTCATTCCGTTTGCTAAACATCGAAATATCCATTTCCGACCCTATAAAGTATATATATTCTTGATCAGCGTAATCTAAGACGATCTAGACATGTCCGTCCATCTGTCCGTCTGTCTGTTGAAATCACGCTACAGTCTTTACAAATAGAGATATTGAGCTGAAATTTTGCACAGGTTCTTTTTTTGTCCATAAGCAGGTTAAGTTCAAAGATGGGCTATATCGGAATATATCTTGACATATCCCCTATATAGACCGATCGGCCGAGTTAGGGTCTTGGGCCCATAAAAGCCACATTTATCATCTGATTTTGCTAAAATTTGGGTTAGGCCCTTCGACATCCTTCGTCAAATTGGCTCAGATCGGTCCAGATTTGGATATAGCTGCCATATAGACCGATCCTCCGATTTTGGGTCTTGGGCCCATAAAAGCCACATTTATTATCCGATTTTGCTGAAATTTGGGACAGTGAGTTGTGCTAGGCCCTTCGACATCCTTCGTCAATCTGGCCCAGACCGGTTCAGATTTGGATATAGCTGCCATATAGACCGATCCTCCGATTTAGGGTCTTAGGACCATAAAGGCCACATTTATTATCCGATTTTGCTGAAATTTGGGACAGTGAGTTGTGTTAGGTCCTTCGACATCCTTTGTCGAATTGGCTCAGATCGGTCCAGATTTGGATATAGCTGTCATATAGACCGATCCTCCGATTTAGGGTCTAAGGCACATAAAAGCCACATTTATTATCCAATTTTGCTGAAATTTGCGACAGAGAGTTATGTTAGGCCACCCGACATCGTTCCTTAATTTGGCCCAGATCAGTCCAGATTTGGATATAGCTGCCATATAGACCTATACTCCGATTTAGGGTCTTGGGCCCATAAAAGCCACATTTATTATCCGATTTTGCTGAAATTTGGGACAGTGAGTTGTGTTAGGCCCTTCGACATCCCTTGTCAAATTGGCTCAGATAGGTCTAGATTTGGATATAGCTGCCATATAGACCGATCCTCCGATTTAGGGTCTAAGGCACATAAAAGCCTCATTTATTATCCGATTTTGCTGAAATTTGCGACAGAGAGTTATGTTAGGCCCTTCGACATGTTTATTTAATTTGACCTTGATCGGTCCAGATTTGGATATAGCTGCCATATAGACCGATCCTCCGATTTAGGGTCTTAGGCCCATAAAAGCCACATTTATTATCCGATTTTGCTGAAATTTTGGGACAGTGAGTTGTGTTAGGCCCTTCGACATGTTTCTTCAATTTGACCCTGATCGGTTCAGATTTGGATATAGCTGCCATATAGACCGAACTCTCGATTTAAGGTTTTGGGCCCATGAAAGACGCATTTATGGCCCGATGTCGCCGAAATTTGGGGCAGTGAGTTAAGTTATGCCCCTTAACATATCACTGCAATTTGGCCTAGATCGATCAAGATTTGCATATAGCTGCCATATAGACTGATCTCTCGATTTAAGGTTTTGGGGCCATAAAAGGCACGTTTATTGTGCGATTTCGCCAAAATTTGGGACAGTGAGTTGTGTTGGGTTCTTCGACATCTTTTTTTAATTTGGCCCATATCGGTTCAGATTTGGATATAGCTGCCATATAGACCGATTTCTCGATTTAAAGGCTTGGCCCCATAAAATGCCCGTTTATAATCCGATTTCACTGAAATTTGACACAGTGACTTATGTCCGACTTTTCGACATCCGTGTCGAATATGGTTTAGGTCGGTTTATTTTTATATATAGTTACTAAAAGGATCAGTATTTTGTTGTACACAATTGAACAATGACTTGCACTTATTAGTATTTGGTCCAAATCGGAACATATTTCGATATAACTGCTGTGGGGCATAAGGTATGCATTTTTCAGCGGATTTTGACGAAAGGTGGTTTACATATATACCCGATGTGGTGGGTACCCATAGTTCCGCCCGGCCGAACTTAACATCTTTTTATTAGTATTTTTCTTCTTCGACAAACGGTCGCTCTCTTAAGGATGTCGTAACAGACCTGTCACTTGAATATTTATGAGATATGATGACATGTTCGTTCACAATGTCGCTTAAAATGTCATGCATGATTTCGTTACAACTATATGAAAATTTAATCAACGATTTGTATTGGATCTCGGCACTATGTTTTCAACGTGTAAGTGTGCCCACCACTTATATGTACCCATTGACAAGAACCGTTGGCTGATTCAACTCTTAGCCATCACTTTGTGGATTAGCAGCTGTCAAAGATATTGGGTTGCCCAAAAAGTAATTGCGGATTTTTAAAAGAATGTAAATGCATTTTTAATAAAACTTAGAATGAACTTTAATCAAATATACTTTTTTTACACTTTTCTTCTAAAGCAAGCTAAAAGTAACAGCTGATAACTGACAGAAGAAAGAATGCAATTACAGAGTCACAAGCTGTGAAAAAATTTGTCAACGCCGACTATATGAAAAATCCGCAATTACTTTTTGGGCAACCCAATTTAATGACAACACATTGAATGAATAGTCTCTAAAGGCTTGTACTATGCTCACTTTTCGTGAAATTTTTTCTTGATCACTTTCTTTAGATAATAGATTTAGAATTAAAAAACAAAAAATATGCTGATTTCACCCAATAGGACATTCCATTATAGCTAACGAAATGATTTCAATAAAATGTTTATGTTATCGTTGAGATTTTAGTAGTGTTTCAAAGAAGTAATCGCAAAAAACAAGTGTTTTCAACTGTAAAAAACGAACAGAGTACCAGCCTCAACTCAAAAATCTACAAAAGAGTGCGTCATTTTCTAATTAATTTTAATTTATCGCAGAATATCCCATATATAGGTTTTTTAATTGTCACTCCTATTTCCCATCCCTTTTCATCGTAAGGAATATTCCACTCTACCAAAGTCAGCTTTTCATTTTCCCGCAAAGTTCATACATCTGCATTGACATATCAATGTTATTGCCATGCGAAATGTCCTCCAAACTCACCTTAGCATAGTTGCCTTGCTATGGTGGCTTGGTGACTGGGCATGATTTCTTGTTGTTGGGAAATTAAAAGGAAATTTAGTTTTGTCTGCACTGGCAACGAACGAATGCTCGTAAATTTTTTATTTGCTTTGTGTTGTGTTTTTCTTTTGGAATCATTTTAACGATTGCTTAAATAAGTTAAATAAACTTTGCTTTGCATTCTTTGGTAGGGTATTAAGGCAATATTTTCGGAATTGAGTGAAATGGTGTCTGGTCATTGAACTTGGAAATGGTAACTGCTTATGCAGGATATGAAAAGTGAGTGGAGGCACTGTTTACACAAGAGTTTTGTTTGACATAGCACAAAAAAAAAAACATGTAAAAGGCCATTATCTTTTGACGGGCCGAACTTTGGATAGACACTACCTCAGGTGTAAACAATATATTGACCACATTTCGTTAAAATCCGTTGAAAATGCACCATTTATGAACCCCTAGCAGCTATAGCGATGGTCTGATCTAGGCCAAACACAGCACTAATCTCCCAATGGACAAATAATATGCTTCATGGCAGGATTATTAATGTGAACCTGAGAGGTAGTGTGGTCAGAAGGAGGGTGGCCAGAGCAACGCCTCAAGGAGAGGTGTTCTCACCAATTCTATGGAACCTCGTGATTAATGAAATCCTAATGGATCTCGGTGGGAACGGCACAAGGATTATTGCTTATGTGGACGACATCGTGCTGCTGGTCCGAGGCAAGATTCTGTCGACGATCAGCGGGATCATGGAAACGTCACTGAGTAGGTTGTTGCAATGGGCTACCAGAAATGGGTTAAAGACCAATCCAGGGAAAATGGAGCTGGTGCTCTTTATGCTTACATATAAGATACTGGAGTTCAAACTCCCGTCCTTGGACGGGGTCACCCTGCGGCTGTCGAAGGAGGCGAAGTACCTTGGCATAGTCCTCGATTCCAAACTGTCCTGGAAGAGGAACACCGAGGAAAGAAGATGTAAGGCACTGTGTGCTTTTTACTGCTGCAGGAGGATGTTCGAAAGGAAGTTGGGGGCGACTCCCAGAATGATTTATTGGATGTATAGGGCTATCGTGAGACCAGTACTGGCCTATGGAGCACTCGTATGGTGAAATCCCGTGGGGAAGAGGACGCGTGCGAAGGAGTTCGAGAAGGTCCAGAGACTGGCCTGCGTCTGGATGACAGGGGCACTGAGATCCGCACCGCAGGCGGGCCTGGAGGCGATGCTCGATACGCAGCCCATTGGGGCCTATATTTGAAAATGCGCTCCAGGGCCGCGCTTAAGCTGAGGTTGCTCGGCATGCTGAAGCAGGATGGTTGCGGCCACAGTTCGGTTCTGGGTCTTATGGATACGAAGGGTAGACTCCAGTGCCGACTGGAGTGAGGGCATTCGCAATTCGTTTTCTTGAGAGCGACAAATAGAGGGCGGATGGTGTACTTGAGGAGGATGGGACCTCGATCTACACAGATGGCTTCAAGATGGAGTCAGGGACTGGATTGGGGAGGACGAGTGTTAAGGTTTTTCAGGCAGAGGTCTGTGCTATTGCAGTGACCGCAAGAAAAATTCTTATTCGAATCTTACCGCTCTCGAAACTCAGAATTTATGTGGACAGTATGGCGGCGCTCAAGGCCTTGGGGTCGAGGGTGGTGAGGTCAAGATGCATGGCGGATTGTTTGAAATCCCAATGGGCTGCGTATCGAGCATCGCCTACAGGCCCGCCTGCGGTGGGGATCTCAGAGCCCCTGTCATCCCGACGCAGGCCAGTCTCTGGACCTTCTCGAACTCCTTCACACGCGTGCTCTTCCCCACGGGATTTCACCATACGAGTGCTCCATAGGCCAGTGCTGGTCTCCGGGCCCACGATGTGACGCTGACATGGGTTCCTGAGCATGAGGGGATAGCAGGAAATGAGAGGGCGGTCGAATACGCCAGGAGGAGTTCTCCTGCGCTGGACGGACCAGTCATCGGCCTTGTCCACGTGCCATTTGTCGAGCTACTGAACACTGTAGAAGGGATGGCCAGATGGTAGATGGTTGCCGGACTGCGAAGGCGCTAAGGCCGGCCATCGACCGGAGGAGGACGATAGAGTAGCTGGCGTTCGATAAGAGGTCGATGAGTACTTTGACAGGGGTCATAACCGGACACTGTGCCATAGGCCGCATGGCGGTGCGTATGGGGATACCGCACACTGATTTCTGTAGGAATTGAGTAGGAGACTTTGCTGAGCACTTGCTGTGTTTCTGTCCCGGTCTGCGGAGACGTAGGCTCTCATTTCTGGGTAGCCGTTTCTTCTGTGATCTGAGTGAGCTTGCAAACGTACTTCTGGTGTGTCTCCTGAGGTTTGTTGAGGGCACAGGATGGTTCCGACGGGATGTGCCACAAGATCCGGCGTAGGAAGATCCGTGCTTGTGAAGGGATGGACGGACGGGCCCCCACTCGTGTATAACCTCTCCCTTTTTCTCTCTAGGGTACCACACGCTACAGTCTTCAAAAATAAAGATATTGAGCTGAAATTTTGCACAGAGTCTTTTTTGTCCATAAGCAGGTTAAGTTCGAAGATGGACCATATCGGCCTACATCTTGACATAGCCCCTATATAGACCGATCCGCCGATTCAGGGTCTTTGACCCATAAAAGCCACATTTGTTATACAATTTTGCTGAATTTTGGGACAGTGAGTTGTGTTAGGCCCTTCGACATCCTTTGTCAATTTGGCCCAGATCGGTCCAGATTTGGATATAGCTGCCATATAGACCGATCCTCAGATTTAGGGTTTTAGGCCCACAAAAACCACATTTATTATCCGATTTTGCTGAAATTTGCGACAGTGCGATGTGTTAGGCCCTTCGACATCCTTTGTCAATTTGGCCCACATCGGTCCAGATTTGAATTTACCTGCCATATAGAACGATCCTCCGATTTAGGGTCTTGGACCCATAAAAGCCACATTAATTATCCGATTTTGCTGAAATTTGGCACAGTGAGTTGTGTTAGGCCCTTCAACATTCTTCGTCAATTTGGCCCAGGTCGATCCAGATTTGAATATAGCTGCCATATAGACCGATCCTCCGATTTGGGGTCATAGGCTCTTAAAAGCCACATTTATTATCCGATTTTGCTGAAATTTAGGACAGTGAGTTGTGTAAGACCCCTCGACATTCTTTGTCAATTTGGCCCAGATCGGTAAAGATTTGGATATAGCTGCCATATACAGCGATCTCTCGGTTTTAGGTTTTGGGGCTGGAAAAAGCGCATTTATTGTCCGATGTCGTCGCATTTTGGGACAGTGAGTTGTGTTGGGCCCTTCGACATCCTTCTTCAATTTCACTCAGATCGATTTGGATATAGCTGTCATATAGACCGATATCTCGATTTAAGGTGTTTTACATGTATACTCGAGGTGGTGGTTATCCAAAGTTCGGCCCGG
Source organism: Stomoxys calcitrans (assembly GCF_963082655.1). NCBI lineage: Eukaryota > Metazoa > Arthropoda > Insecta > Diptera > Muscidae > Stomoxys > Stomoxys calcitrans. Next base: position 30,839,473 of record NC_081553.1, on the reverse strand, counting down.
CCGAACTTAACGCCTTTTTACTTGTTTTATTTTTGGGTCCATACAAATTGCCCTCCCCAGCGGACATATGCTAGATCGACTTAAAATTCCTTGACTATCCAGAATTTATGTATACTTTATGAAGTCTTAGACTTATTATTCAGGATATTGCAAATGGAATAACGAAGCTGGTATACCCTCATCCCAGGGTATAAATATATCCAAAGTCACCGTTATCTTAAAATAATTCACAACTTGGAGTAAAGTTTTGCTTTCATCATCATATGGTTTCATTTAATTAGCTTCTCCATAACAACCCTTAACAGCTTTAAAAAGAAAATGCCACAATAATAAACCAAACATGGTAGAAATTTAAGTGCCACTTAAATTTTTCCAGTTCATTAGAAGAACATATAATTTGCTCCATATTTTCGATATATCACCGCGATATGAGTTTATTGCTTCATTAACTAATGTAGTCACAAATCACAAAGCAAAAATATTTACGATGGCACCCACAACTTGGAACTTTCAACCATATTATGAAGGTTTAACAGTTAATTTATAACCACTGTTGTTTATTAACACCACTGAGTGTGAGTTCCACTATTTTGTGCGTTAGAGCCCCAAAAAAGGACTTGAAATAACACAAAAATGTAAAATTATTTATCACCCATCTTATCTATAATTCACATCAGTGTAATCTCTATAAAAATCCTGTAATTTTCTATAACTTCTTTATGTTATTTACTGCAAATAAACTAAATGAAGAATGGCGTGGAAAAACAATATGGGGAATAGTATGTGGAAAAAAACCAAACTATAAACACTCACAACTAAATAAAACTAAACAACGAGAAAAACAGCAAGATAAAAAAAAATCCAAACAAACAGAAAAAAGAGAAATGTAGTGTTGTTGCTCTCATGCTCGTGTAAAACTATAAAAATAAATACAAAATGACCTTTGTATGGAAAAGGACCCGCATACTCACTAACACACACACACAAAAAACAAACTATCTGCCATTCACAAGCCAGACTAAATAAACTAAAGTACAACATGTAATACCTATTGAAGTACTATTATTGCTTTAGATTGCTCATACACACACACACATATAAGCAAGGGACATGTGCATGTACATAACATTTTATTTGTTTGAGTGTCTGTCTTTGGTCAAACACATAAACATTGAAATGTGTATTGGTGTTCATCTATGAGGGTCATACAAATGAAACTTTAACTAAATATAACCAATAAAGTTTATTGTATTTCATACACATACACTCACACTGGTGTTCACTTGAATAAGGTAGTCTAAATTATGAACACTTACAAAGGCGAATAGTTCAATGACTCGGCCATCTTTTACTTTAAATGCCATAACTATGATACATAATTGTCAAGGAATAATTCTTCTTAGATTGTGGTATACATTCAACGTGACTGTAAGGGGATACGTATGTGCTACATAATATAAAATGTTACTCATAGGCAGCCATGCCGTGTATGTTTTACTAAAAATGCCATAACTCTGATACTTAATTGTCAAGGAATAATTCTTTTTAGATTGTGGTATACATTCAACTTGACTGTAAGGGGATACGTATGTGCTACATAATAAAAAATGCTACTCATACGCACCCATGCCGTCCTTACTAAGCAAGCTAAAGCGTGATAAGCTAGGATGGGCCGAATCGTATATATTCTCTACCATGGTTCGCATTGGCCAAGTTTTTCGGTATTTCTTTACAGGCAACACAAGACGAGAGGTATAAAGTTCGGCCGGACCGAACTTTGGATACCCACCATCTCAGATATATAAATTAACCACCTTTCGTCATAATAAACCCATAGCAGCTGTATCAAAATATGATCCCATTTGGACCAAACTCGACCCAAACGTCAAGGCGCCCAATACAGTTTACTGTTCAATACGGTAAAATAGAATATTGGTCTATATGGCATCCATATCTTAATATAGTCCCTTCTCCCCCATATTCAGGAAGGATATGGAAGGGTGTAATACAACTCACTGTGTACAGTCCTGTACGGATTGTACGCTAAGGTCACGCATGGGCAGTGCATATCTTATCGGCAGTTAGGAATAAAATAATCTTGTTTTATGAGGTACCACATGTGGTGTCTAGTCATTTTTGGCCGCATTACCATGGGCGTACATTAGATATGCATTTTATCAATTAGGAAATAAGTGGTTCTTAGAAAGCAATTGTCTTTTGTTAGGGTCAACTATAAGGGTATCCTGAGAATTGAATATTGCATTTTCGCTGCCTGTAGATTTGGGTTTAGAGTTAAGATGAATTTGGAAATAAAATTAGTTCTTTCCAAATCATCAAGCGAAGCAGTTCTTTTCCATTACGCGCTCTTAGATGAGTAGCAGGAGTCCTGCGCAAACTTCATCAAATTTCAGCGAAATCAAATCGGTAGGTCAATATATGTATATGGAAGCTTTCCTAGCGAGAGCATTAAAAATAGTTTCTGCGGTGGTTATCCCCTCCTAATGCTAGCGACATTGGTGAGGTCTAAGCCATTTGAAACAAGTTAAAGCGTGCTAAGTTCGGACAGAACGAATCTTATATAACCTCCACCATGGATCGCATTTGTCGAGCTATTTTCCCCGTGTATCTTTTTAGCAAGGATAACAGAAATTAATTGCTATTCTATTGGAGCTATATCAAGTTTTGGTCTAGTTTCGGACAATAATCGAATTGAATGTTGTAAACCATAGTAGAAGTCTATTGTAAAATTTCAGCCAATTCAAATAAGACTTGCGTCTTTTAGGGGCTCAAGAAGTAAAATAGGGACATAGGTTTATATGGGAGCTGTATTAGACTATAGACCGATTCAGACCCTAAACATGCGTATCAAATGTTTAAGGTCACGAGAGAAGCCATTGTACAAAATTTCATCAAATTGGATATAATTGCGCCCTCTAAAGGCTCCAGAAGTCAAGACCCCAGATCGGTTTATATGACAGCTTATATCAGGTTATGGACCAATTTCAACCATACATACCACAGTGTTGGAAACCAAAACAAAACACCTCATGTGAAATTTCAGCCAAATCGGATAAAAATTGCGCCCTCTAGTGGCTCAAGAAGTCAAGATTCAAGATCGGTTTATACGGCAGCTATATCAAAACATGGACCGGTATGGCCCATTTATAATCCCAAGCGACCTAAGCTAATAAGAAATATTTGTGCAAAATTTCAAGTGGCTAGCTTCACTCCTTCGAAAGTTAGCATGCTTTCGACAGACAGACGGACGGACATGGCTAGATGGACTTAAAATGTCATGCCGATCAAGAATATATATATACTTTATGGGGTCCTAGACGAATATTTCAAGGAGTTTCAAACAGAATGACGAAATTATTGTATATCCAAATCAGGGCCGATTTAGGTCAAGTTACAGAAAATTATCGAAGAGTCTAACATAACTCAATGTCGCAAATATCAGCTAAATCGGACAATAAATGCGTCTTTTATGGCCTCAAAACCTTAAATCGAGAGATCGGTCTACATTATAGCTATATGTTTTAAGTTTTATTAAAAATGCATTTACTTTCTTTTAAAAAAATCCGCAATTACTTTTTGGGCAACCCAATAGTATACCCTTATCCTATGATGAAGGGTATAAAAATGGTATGGCAGCCATGTGAAAACTTCTCCACAAAGAGGTGTCGCACTGTGGCACGCCGTTTGATCACGACTATATAAAGGAGGCCACTTAAAAATAAATGCAAATATTGCCCATGATCTCAATGAGTGCAGTCCAATGATAAGGGGGCCTCCTTTTTATATCCGAGTCCAAATGGCGTGCCGAGGAGGGAAGTTTTACATGGCAAAGTACCTCACAACAGTTGCCAGCATTATTAGGGGAAAACCACCCTTGAAAATCTTTCTGATGGTCTCGCCAGGATTCGAACCCAGGCGTTCAGCGCTACAGTGGCTTTCACGTGAGATGATAACCAACTTTTTTTGCTGAAAATGCAAGAGCTTGACTTGCGTTACATGTGGTTTTCACAAGACATCAAGACGGTGCTACTCCAAAGTGCACGCCTAACTATGGACTTATTGAGAGGCGAGTTCTTTGAACATTTTATTTCACGTTCGAGACCGGTCAATTGGCCGCCTAGTTCGTGCGATTAAACGCCTTTATACTTTTTTTTTGTGGGGCTATGTTAAAGCTCATGTTTATACAGACAAGCCCGCTTCAATTAACGCATTGGAAGACAACATTGAAGTATTTATTCGTGAGATACTGGCCAAAATGGTGGGAGAGTATGACCAAATTGGAATAAGTGGATGGCTCATTTTAGGCGCAGGATTGTGACTGCGCCTAAAATGAAATAATCTTCAAACATTAAATTATATAGACCGTACTATCGACTCAAATAAAAATTTTATGAATTTCTCTGACTTTTATTTGTTTTTATACACTCCACCATAGGATGGGGGTATAGTAATTTCGTCGTTCTGTTTGTAACACCCCGAACTATGCGTCTAAGACCCCATAAAGTACAATATATATATTCTTGATCGTCATTTTAAGGCGATCTAGCCATATCGGTCCGTCCGTCCGTCTGCCAAAAGCACGCTAACTTTCGAAGGAGTAAAGCTAGCCGCTTGAAATTTTGCAAAAATACCTTTTATTAGTGTAGGTCGGTTGGTATTGTAAATGGGCCAAATCTGTCCATGTTTTGATATAGCTGCCATATAAACCGATCTTGGATCTTGACTTCTTGAGCCTCTAGAGGGCGCAATTCCAACCCGATTTGGCTGAAACTTTGCATAAGTTATTTTGTTGTAACTTCCAATAACTGTGCTAAGTATGGCGTAAATCGGCATAGAATCTGATATAGCTGCCATATAAACCGATCTGGGATCTTGACTTCTTGAACCTCTAGAGGGCGCAATTCTCATCCGATTTGGCTGAAATTTTGTACAACGACTTCTCTTATATACTTCAACATACGTGTTTAATATAGTCTGAATCGATCAATAGCTTGATACAGCTCCCATATAAACCTATCTCCCGATTTTGTGTCTTGAGCCCCTACAACACGCAATTCTTATTCAAATGAACTGAAATATTACACAATGACTTCTATAATGTTCAGCATTCATTTATGGTCCGAATCGGACTATAGCTTGATATGCTATTGGAGCTAGCATAACAGTTCTTATTCAATATTCTTTGTTTGTCTAAAAAGAGATACCGCGCATAGAACTTGACAAATGCGATCAATGGTCGAGGGTATATAAGAATCGGCCCGGCCGAACTTTCACTTTCTTAATTGTTTTTTTTTTTTTTTTTTTTTTGAAAATTACCTTTTATATTTATATGAGTTACAAACGGCATGAAGAAATTAGTATACCATAGTCATAGACAGTCATATGGTGGAGGGTAAAAAAATGGCAAAGGTTTTAGTTGTGTTCAAAAAAAAAAAAAAAACTTGAAACCACAAACTCAAATCCTTGTCCTAATGCTTTAAATCGTATCTCATTTTTAAACCCTTGACCATTGCTGACAAAATTCAATACCAATTAGAATATTTCTTTACTACAATTTCATATTCGTCTACTAATTGCAATAATGAAAGGACAATAACTAAACGCCAAACAAATATCACATTCTATTTTGCAGCTGCGTTGCCGATAACTCTTTGGGTCGTTCACGCAAGTACATGGAATTGTCCGGTCGTCCTGGTCCCGCTGAATTCTATTCACCCAAATGGGGTCGCTCCTCGGACAGTTATAATCTGACTTGGAAAATTGATAGTTACCCACCATTGGAGGAAGTTCGTCTACTCTACAGACGCGTGCTGGTAAGTGAAAAAAAAAGAAATATGACAGCATATGAAATTTTATGTGTGTTATTTATATTTTTCGCTTTTTGGTATAGTTTTGAAAGTTTTTAATGGGAGTTTGCAACATAACATTGTGTCGTAAAAATATGATTCTATAGTTGTTTTTTTGTAGTGATTGCGTTTTTTTAGTTTCCATTAAGACTAATTGCCGAACGTCCATTGCAGAAAAATTGAAATGTAATTGTCATAAAATGGAATAAAAGGACTCTTGGACTATATTGTATGCAATTAAAAATATTTTTTGAAGCATCGGAAAATTATCTGAAAACACAGAAATTGGTTTTATTGAATGAGCATTAAGAAAACGCAAAGATATATTTGCATGCTATGCATATTTTATGCAAACTGCATATTCTGCATCTTTATACCCTCCACCATAATTTCCTCAATCTGTTTGTAACACCTCGAAATATGCATCTAAGACCCCATAAAGTATATATAATCTTGATCGCCATGACATTTTAAGTCGATCTGTCAATCCGTCCGTCCGTCCATCTGTTTGTCGAAAACACGCAAACTTTCGAATGAGTAAAGCTAGGCGCTTGAAATTTACCACAGAAAATTCTTTTTATCAGTGTAAGTAGGTTGGGATTGTAAATGGGCCAAATCGGTCCATGCCACATAAATCTGGGATCTTGACTTTTTCAGCCTCTAGAGGGCGCAATTCTCGTCCGATTTGACTGTTATTTTGCACGTGGAGTTTTGTTATTACTTCCAATAACTGTGCTAAGTATGGTTTCAATCGATTCATAACCTGATATAGCTGCCATATAAAACGATCTTCGATCTTGTCTTCTTAAGCCGCTAATTTTGTATGAGGTGTTTTGTTATGACTTTCATTAACTGTGCTTAGTATGGCCCAAATCAGTAAACAACCTGATAAAGCTGCCACATAAACCGATCTTGGGTCTTGACTTCTTGAGCCTCCAAAGGGCGCAATTTTCATTCGATTTGGAAGAAATTTTGTACAACGGCTTTTCTCATGACCTTCAACATACGTGTCTAATGTGGTCTGAATCGATCAATAGCTTGATACAGCTCCCATATCAACCGATCTCTCGTTTTTGCTTCTTGAGCTCTTACAAGGCGCAATTCTTATCCGAATGAACTGAAATATTACCCCACCTAGCACGCTCTTACTTTTTTTCCATTTTCATTTTCTATTTATACCCTATACCACTACTATGGTACAGGGTATTATGACTTAGTGCATTTGTGTGTAACACCCAAAAGGAAGAGAAATAGACCTATTGATAAGTATACCGATCTACTCAGAATCACTTTCGGATTCGATTTAGCTATGTCCGTCTGTCTGTCTGTCCATCTGGCTGTCCGTCTCTCTGTCTGTCTATCTGTTTGTTCGTCTGTCTGTCCATCTGTCTGTCCGTATGTCTGTCCGTCTGTCTGTCCGTCTGTCTGTCTGTCCGTCCTTCTGTCTGTCCGTCTGTCCGTCTGTCTGTCCGTCTATCTGTCCGTCTGTCTGTCCGTCCTTCTGTCTGTCCGTCTGTCTGTCCGTCTATCTGTCCGTCTGTCTGTCCGTCTGTCTGTCTGTCTGTCTGTCCGTCTTCTGTCCGTCTGTCTGTCTGTCTGTCTGTCTGTCTGTCTGTCTGTCTGTCTGTCTGTCTGTCTGTCTGTCTGTCTGTCTGTCTGTCTGTCTGTCTGTCTATCCGTCTGTCTGTCCGTCTGTCTGTCCGTCTGTCGGTCTGTCTGTCCGTCCGTCTGTCTGTCCGTCTGTCCGGCTGTCTGTCTGTCTGTCCATCTGTCTGTCTGTCCATCTGTCGTTCTGTCCGTCTGTCTGTCCGTCCGTCTGTCCGACTGTCCGTCCGTCTGTCTCCCGTCTGTCTATCCGTCTGTCTGTCCGTCTGTCTGTCCGTCTGTCTGCCCGTCTGTCTGTCCGTCTGTCTGTCTGTCTGTCTGTCTCTCTGTCCGTCCGTCTGTCTGTTTGTCTGTCTGTCCGTCCATCTGTCAGTCCGTCCAAATGTCCGTCTGTCCATGTTAATTTGTGTACAAACTACAGGTCGCAATTTTCATCCGATCGTCTTCAAATTTGGTATGGGCATGTTTTTCGGCCTAGAGACAAAGCCTATTGAAACTAGAAAAAATCGGTTCAGATTTCGATATAGCTCCCATATATATGTTCGTCCGATTGGCAGTAATTCAGCAATAAAATGGTATTTTGTTAACCAATTCTCTCGAAATTTGGCAGGAAGGACTTTCTTATGATTCTCGATGTTACTTGTGACTTTCATAGACATCGGTTCAGATTTGGATATAGCTCCCATATATATGTTCGTCCGATTTGCAGTAATACAGCAATAAAATAATGATTTGTTAACCGATTCCCTCGAAATTTGGCAGAAAGGATGTTCTTATGACTCTCGATATTGTTGGTGACTTTCATAGAAATCGGTTCAGATTTGGATATAGCTCCCCTATATAAGTTCGTCCTATTTGCAGAAATAAAGCAATAAAATGGTCATTTGCTAACCGATTCTCTCGAAATTTGTCAGGAAAGATTTTCTTATTACTTTCGATATTACTGGTGAATTTCATAGAAATCGGTTAAGATTTGGCTATAGCTTCCATATATAAGTTCATCCGATTTGCAGTAATACAGCAATAAAATGGCGATTTGTTAACCGATTCTCTCGAAATTTGCCAGGAAGGATTTTCTTATGACTCTCGATATTATAGGGGAATTTCATAGAAATCGGTTCGGATTTGGATATAGCTCCCATATATATGTTCGTCCGATTTGCAGTAATACAGCAATGAAATGGTCATTTGTTAACCACTTCTCTCAAAATTTGGCAGGACGGCTTTTCTCATAACTCTCGATATTGGTGGTGAATTTCATAGAAATCGGTTCAGATTTGGATATAGCTCCCATATATATATTCGTCCGATTTGCAGTAATACAGCAATTAAATGGTCATTTGTTAATCGATTCTCTTGAAATCTGGCGGGAACTATTTTCTTAGGACTATCAATATTATTGGTGACTTTCATAGAAATCGGTTCAGATTTGGATATAGCTCCCATATATATTCTCCCGATTTGCAGTAATACAGCAATTAAATGGTCATTTGTTAACCAATTCTCTCGAAATTTGGCAGGAAGGATTTTCTTATGATTCTCGATGTTATTGGTGACTTTTATTGAAATCGGTTTAGATTTGGATATAGCTCCCATATATATGTTCGTCCGATTTGCAATAATACAGCAATAAAATGGTCATTTGTTAACCGGTTCCCTCGAAATTTGGCAGGAAGGATGTTCTTATAACTCTCGATATTGTTGGTGACTTTTATAGAAATCGGTTCAGATTTGGATATAGCTCCCATATATAAGTTCGTCCGATTTGCAGTAATACAGCAATAAAATGGTCATTTTTTAACCGATTCTCTCGAAATTAGTCAGGAAGGATTTTCTGGGAATTCTCAATATTACTGGTGAATTTTATAGAAATCGATTCAGATTTGGATATAGCTCCCATATATATGTTCGTCCGATTTGGAGTAATACAGCAATGAAATGGTCATTTGTTAACCACTTCTCTCGAAATTTGACAGGAAGAATTTTCTTATGACTCTCAATATTATTGGTGACTTTCATAGAAATCGGTTCGGATTTGAATAGTGCTCTCATATATATATATCGCCCGATTTTTACTCCTAGACCCACTGCAGGCGCATTTATTGACCAATCTTCCCAAAATTTTGTACAACGCTTTCCTCGACGACTTCCTCAATATCCCTAAATTTTGATCAAAATCGGTTCAGATCTGTATGTTTGTCACATTTTGGGTAATTTTTTGTCATTTGTCAACCGTAGTTATTAAATTTTGAACATATTTGCTTTGCTCGAAATTTGATACAGTAATTTTAATAACCTATCTGAATACATCCGCCAAGGTCCATTAGAATTAGATATAGCCCCCCTTTTGTATTTATAGGGTAGGTGTAGGGTATTATAAAGTCGACACCGCCCGACTATTGCCTTCCCTTACTGGTTTTCTATACCACTGTGTATCCTTTGAAACTAAAACTAAAACTCTGATATATGTACAGACTAAAAATATCTATTATCGCATAGTTAATCAAAAGAATTGATTTCTAATTACTAGAAATGTTAATGAATGTGATGCATACTCCCTGTTTATTCAGCGACTCATTATTTCTTTTTTATTCCTTCCTACTGATCAATTACAAAGTCGCTGTATCTCATATTTTTTGATTAATTAAAATAGTATCATTCTCATTAGTGAAAAAATGTTTTTACTTGTTTCACATTTCTGTTCGCCTTTGCCATCTGTGGGTATTTCCGCATTTGCTGCAAATACGTGTGGGTTTTTTTTTTTCCTAGAATTTCTATGACCAAACATTGCTATTAATTACATTTGCTAAATCATTCAATTATATTTTGGCACTTGATTTGTGTGATTTTCCATGGATTTTGCTTTACTTAATACTTTTTTTGTCGTAGCCATGGTGGTCTTTACCATGAATGGCAAGAGAGTATCCATGGGGAATAAATTCAACAAACATTTGTATTTGTTTAATCCACCAACGATTTCTTTTTTTAATTGGTCGTCATTCATTCATTGCAATTCAATTCAATCTGTTTATAGGAGAATATTGCATGTAGCTGGCGATGGATAGCTTGAAGGCTACCAGAGCCAATAACAGATAGAGCTCCAAAAGCGCTATGCTTGTGGAGAAGGATGAAATGGAGATAAAATAAATGTAAATAACAAGTAACAAGAAAAAAGGCACTTGGTTCTGACGGGCCCAATTTTGGATACCAACCACCTAGGATGTATATGTTAACCACTTTTCGTTCTAATACGGGGGAAGCCACCGTAGCGCAGAGGTTAGCATGTCCGCCTATGACACTGAACGCCTGTTTTCGAATCCTGGCGAGACCATTAGAACAAATTTTCAGCGGTGGTTTTCCCCTCCTAATGCTGGCAACATTTGTGAGGTACTATGCCATGTAAAACTTCTCTCCAAAGAGGTGTCACGTCGTTCGGACTCGGCAATAAAAAGGAGGCCCCTTACCATTGAGCTTAAATTTGAATCGGACTGCACACATTGATATGTGAGAAGTTTGCCCCTGTTCCTTAGTGGAATGTTCTTGGGCAAAATTTGCATTTTGCATTTTACGATGAAAAATGTATCATTTATGATTATGTATTGGGATGCCCAAAAAGTAATTGCGGATTTTTCATATAGTCGGCGTTGACAAATTTTTTCACAGCTTGTGACTCTGTAATTGCATTCTTTCTTCTGTCAATTATCAGCTGTTACTTTTAGCTTGCTTTAGAAAAAAGTGTAAAAAAAAGTATATTTGATTAAAGTTCATTCTAAGTTTTAATAAAAATGCATTTACTTTCTTTTAAAAAATCCGCAATTACTTTTTGGGCAACCAAATATCATGATATGATCAGCTATATTTTAATATAGTCCGATCTTCAATTAATTTAGGAAGTCTAACAAATGTTAATCCAAATTGATTGGTTAAACAAGTAAGGAATGGCAAAAGTCGGGCAGAGCCGGCTACATAATACCCTACTCCTGCCCCATAAGTGAAAATTTGCAGCTATATCTTATTTTAAACCAAACTAAGTGGACTTTGGTGGAGGTTTCCAGATGGGCTAAAAAACAATCCGCAACAAATTTCGAGCAAATGTGTTCAGAATTGCGATAACTACGGTTCTATATACACAAATAGAGCGGTATAAATGCATATGGAAGCTAAATAGCCAAAATGTGTATTATCATAAAAGATTTATATTGGGTTGCCCAAAAAGTAATTGCGGATTTTTTAAAAGAAAGTAAATGCATTTTTAATAAAACTTAGAATGAACTTTAATCAAATAAACTTTTTTTACACTTTTTTTCTAAAGCAAGCTAAAAGTAACAGCTGACAACTGACAGAAGAAAGAACGCAATTACAGAGTCACAAGCTGTGTGTGAAAAATCCGCAATTAGTTTTTGGGCAACCCAATGTGTGGTATGCCTATTTTCGTGACAATCGGTTGATAAATGACCCCATTGTTGAAATATTTCTCAAAGTCGGACGAACATTTATATAGGAGCTTTATCTTAATCTGAACCGACTTCGGTCAAACTCTATAGGTATTGTTGTAGTCGTCGAGAAAAGCGATGCTCAAAATTTTGGAAAGATTGGTGAATAAATTTTCTTGCAGTGGCTCTAGAAGTAACAAGTAAGTGCGTGCTAAGTTCGGCCGAATCCCGAATATACCCTCCACCATGGATCGCATTTGTCGAGTTCTATGTGCGGTATCTCTTTTTAGGCAAACATATAATATTGAATAGGAACTGTTATGCTATTGGAGCTATATCAAATTATAGTCTGATTCGGACGATAAAAGAATGCTGAAAATTGTAGAAGTCATTGTGTAATATTTCAGTTCATTCGAATAAGAATTGCGCCTTGTAGGGGCTCAAGAAGCAAAATCGGGAGATAGGTTTACATGGGTGCTGTATTGATCAATTCTGACCATATTCGACACGTAGGCTCAAGAAATCAAGATCCCAGATCGGTTTATATGTCAGCTATATCAAAATAAAGACCGATTTGCATCATACTAAGCGCACTTATTGGAAGTGATACCAAAACACCACGTGCGAAATTTCAGTCAAATCGGACGAGAATTGCGCCCTCTAGAGGCTCAAGAAGTCAAGACCCAAGATCGGTTTAAATGACAGCTATATCAAAACATGGACCGATGTGAACCATACTTGGCGCACTTGTTAGACGTGACACCAAAACACCACGTGCAAAACCTCAGTCAAATCGGATGAGAATTGCGCCCTGTAGAGGCTCAAGAAATCAAGACCCAAGATCGGTTAATATGGCAGCTATATCAGGTTGTGTACAGATTTGCGCCTTAATTGGCACAGTTATTGGAAGTCATAACAAAACACCTCATGCAAAATTTCAGCCAAATCGTATGAAAATGCGCCCTCTAGAGGCTCAAGAAGTCAAGACCCAAGATCGGTTTATATGGCACCTAAATCAAAATATGAACCTACTTCAACCATATTTAGCACAGTTGTTGGAAGTAGTACCAAAACACCACGTGCAAAATTTCAGTCAAATCGGACGAGAATTGCGCCCTCTAGAGGCTTAAGAAATCAAGACCCAAGATCGGTTTATGTGGCTGTTATATCAAAACATGGACCGATTTGGCTCATTTACAATCCCAACCGACCTACACTAATGAAAATTATTTGTGCATAATTTCAAGCGTCTAGCTTTACTCTTTCGAAGGTTAGCGTGCTTTCGACAGACAGACGGACGCACGGACGGACATGGCTAGATCGACTTAAAATGACACGACGAACAAGAATATTAAACTTTATTGGGACTCAGACGCATATTTCCCCATCCTATGGTGAAGGGTATAAAAATCCATGGGGATTTCTTGTTACGACCTCCCATTATGCCTTTTTATACTCACCGCCGAAGAATGGGGGTATATTCATTTTGTCATTCTGTTTTCAATAAATCGAAATATCCATTTCCGACACTATAAGGTATATAATTTTGTGATCAGCGTAAAAAACTAAGACGATCTAGCCATGTCCGTCCGTCTGTCCGTTGAAATCACGCTACAGTCTTTGAAAATAGAGATTTTAAGCTGAAACTTTGCAAAGATTCTTTTTTTTCCATAAGCAGGTTAAGTTTGAAAATGGGCTATATCGGACTATATAGTGCCCATATAGACCGATTCGCCGATTTAGGGTCTTAGGCCCATAAAAGCCACATTTATTATTGTATTTTGCTAAAATATGGGACAGTGAGTTGTGTTGGGCCAGTCGACATCCGTCTTCACTTTGGCTCAGATCGGTTCAGATTAAGATATAGCTGTCATATGGACCGATCCGCCGATTTAGGATCTTAAGCCCATAAAAGCCACATTTATTATCCGATTTTGGCAAAATTGGATAATAAATGTAAACACAGTGAGATGTGTTAGGCCCTTCGACATCCCTCTTCAATTTGGCCCAGATAGGTCCAGATTTGGATATAGCTGCCATAAAGACCGGTCTCTCGATATGAGGTTTTGGGCCCATAAAAGGCTCATTTATTGTCCGATGTCGCCGAAATTCGGGACAGCGAGTTAAGCTTAGCCCGTCGACATCTTCCTGCAATTTGGTTCAGATCAGTCTAGATTTGGATATAGCTGCCATGAAGACCGATCTCTCGAATTAAAGTCTTGCGCCCATAAAAGGCACATTTATAATTCGATTTCGCTTAAATTTGACACAATGACTTATTTTAGGCTTTTCGACATCCGTATCGTATATGGTTCAGATCGATCTAAATTTGGATATGGCTACCAAAGAGACTAATATTTGGTTCTACAAAATTGAACAATAACTTGTTTTTAATAGACCACTTAATATCCTTGTCGAATGTGGTCCAAATCGGACCATATTTCGATAAACCTGCTATGGGGCATAGATTATGCAATTTTCACCGGATTATGATGAAAGGTGGTTTACATATATAACCGAGGTGGTGGGTATCTAAAGTTCAGCCCGGCCGATTTTAATGCCTTTAAAGAGAAACCTTCCAAAGAATTTGACAAATGCCATCCACGGGGGTGGGTTCCCAAGATTCTGCCTGAACGAAACTTTTTACTTTTTTTCCCCTTACTTTCTATAGAGAATTTGTATTCTCTGAGGCCGCACTGTACTACCTTGGATAATGCATTCAACATTCACTAGTTAAGCGAAATGTTAATGATGCTTTGCTTTAAATGAGGCAAAAACTCTGAACGTTTCTTTTAGAATTAATTAAATGAAGAAAAATAATATAGCCGATAGTTGCATTTGTGGAGGCAAAGTATAATTGGAAGAAGCTCTAAGTGCGATGGACCAAAAACAAAAATCGTTATATAATTACTGGATTTAAAAATTCTTTGAAGCCACAGAATGTATGTTTTGTGGCACTCTTATAATTAAAATCAAACATTAAATATGAATAGAAGGACATGGAAATGTTAAAAGAGTAATTGCGAAATATAGGAGTAGATAAATTATACTGAAATGTAGTCATAATTACCTGCATGAAGAATTTGTAGTTCAAGAAAATGAAGAAGGCAACTGAAATAAGAACATTTTGGAGCATACGTATGGTTGTATCATCATAATCAGTTACACTTTTACAACGTTTAGTTCTTGGTGATATAAAAAAGAGGCATTAAGTTCGGCCGGGCCTAATTTTGGATACCCACCACCTCGGTGTATACCCCCTTTCGCCACAATCTGGTGAACATTGAAAAACTTATGCACCCAAACTTGGCACGGACATTGAGTGCTCTAATAAATATAAGTCACTGTTGAATTTTGTATTTCAAATATCAGTGAAATCGGATAGAAAGTAAAGCTTTAATGGGCTTCAGACCCTTCATAGGCAGATCGCTCTGTATGGAAGCTATATCTAAATATTGTCCGGTACAAACCATATTTGGGACGGACGTCGGGAGACCTAAAATTACCCACTTTTTCAAATTTCAACGAAATCGGATAATAAACAGAGCTATTATGGGCTTCAGACCCTTTATGGGCAGATCGGTGAATATCGCAGCTATATCTGAATATAGTCCGATCTGAACCATATTTAGGTCACTACTTAGGTAAACTACTCACTATTTAAAATTTCAGCGAAATCGGTTAAAAAATAAAGCTTTTATGGGCTTTAGACCCTTTATCTGGAGATCGGTCTATATGACAGCTATATCTAAATATGGACCGATCTAATCCATATTCAGGTCAGATATCGGAAGGCTTAAAATAACTCACTATTACAAATTTCAGCGAAATCGCGTAATAAATAAAGCTTTTATGGTCTTCAGACCCTTTATCGGGAGATCGGTCTATATGGCAGCTATATCTAAATATAGGCCGATCTGAACCATATTAAGGTCAGATATCGGGAGGCTTATAATTACTCACTGTTTGCAAATTTCAGCGAAATCGGGTAAAAAATAAAGCTTTTATGGTCATCAGACCCTTTATCGGGAGATCGGTCTATATGACAGCTATATCTAAATATGGACCGATCTAATCCATATTCAGGTCAGATATCGGGAGGCTTAAAATAACTCACTATTGCAAATTTCAGCGAAATCGGGTGATAAATAAAGCTTTTATGGTCTTCAGACCCCATATGGGGAGATCGGTCAATATGGTAGCTACATCTAAATATAGTCCAATCTGAACCGGATTTTTAGATCGGATGTTGAGAGGCTTAAAATAACTCACTGTTGCAAATTTCAGCAAAATCGGGTAATAAATAAAGCTTTTATGGTCTTCAGACCCTTTATCGGGAAATCGGTCTATATGACAGCTATATCTAAATATAGACGGATCTAGTCCATATTCAAGTCAGCTGTAGGGAGCCTTAAAATAGCCCTCTGTTTTAAATTTCAGCGAAATCGGGTAATAAATTAAGCTTTTTTGGGCTTCAGACCCTTTATCGAGAGATCGGTCTATATGGTAGCTATATCTAAATATAGTCCGATCTGCACCATATTTAGGTCAAATATTGGGAGGCTTCAAATAACTCACTATTGCAAATTTCAGCAAAATCGGATGAAAAATAGAGTTTTTATGAACATTAGACCCTTTATCGGAAAATCGTTCTATATAGCAGCTATATCCAAATATGGTAAAATTTAGCCCGTTCAAGAACTTAACCAGCATGCATCAAAATGACGTATCTGTGCCAAATTTCAATATCAATATCTCAATTTTTGAACGCTCTAGAGTGATTACAACAGACGGACGGACAGACAGAGGGATATACACATGGACATCGTTAAATCGTCTTGGAATTTTACGACGATACGAAATATCTATACTTTGTAGGGTCGGAAATTGATATTTTGATGTGTTGCAAATGGAATGACTAAATGAATATACCCCCTATCCTATGATGGTGGGTATAAATAATGATAGTTAAAAGTTTGGTGAGGGCATCGATACCAGGGCTAGAGGTTATCCAAGCTCACAAACAACCTGATCTTTTTATACCCTACACCACTACTGTGGTACAGAGTATTATAACTTAGTGAATTAGTTTTGTAACACCCAAAAGGAAGAGAGATATACCCATTGATAAGTACACCCATCGATCCAGAATCACTTTTTGATTCGATTTAGCTATGTCCGTCTGTCTGTCTTTCTGTCTGTCCATGTTAATTTGTGTACAATCTACAGGTCGCAATTTTCATCCGATCGTCTTCAAATTTGGTACCAGCATATTTTTCGACCTAGAGACGAAGCCTATTGAAATTGGAAAAAATCGAATCATATTTGGAAATAGCTCCCATATATATGTTCCTCCGATTTGCAGTAATAATGCAATAAAATGGTCATTTGGCAGGAAGAATTTTCTTATTAGTCTCAATATTATTGGTGACTTCCCTAGAAATCGGTTCAGATTTGGATATAGCTCCGATATATATATTCTCCCGATTGGCAGTAATACACCAATAAAATGGTCATTTGTTAACCGATTTTTTCGAAATTTCGTAGGAAGGATTTTCTTGTGACTATCGACATTATTGGTGAATTTCATAGAAATCGGTTCAGATTTTGATATAGCTTCATATATAATGAATATAGCCCAATTTTAACTCCTAGAGACATTGCAAGCGCATTTATTGACCAATCTTCTCAAATTTTTGAATATATGAGAAGTTTTCTTGAAATCAGTTCAGATTTGGATATAGCTCCCATATATATGTTCGTCCGATTTGCAGTAATAATGCAATAAAAAGATCATTTGTAAACCGATTCTCTCGAAAATTGGTAGGAAGGATTTTCTTTTGACTATCGACGTTACAGGTGAATTTCATAGAAATCGGTTCAGATTTTGACATAGCTTCATATATATATATAGCCCAATTTTAACTCCTAGAGACATTGCAAGCGCATTTATTGACCAATCTTCCCAAAATTTTGTAAAACGCCTTCCTCAACGACTATCACAATATATGAGAAGTTTTCTTGAAATCAGTTCAGATTTGGATATAGCTCCCATACATATGTTCGTCCGATTTGCAGTATTAATGCAATAAAATGGTCACTTAACCGATTCTCTCGAAATTTGGCGGGACTGACTTTCTTAAGACTCTCAATATTACTGGTGAATTTCATAGAAATCGGTCCAGATTTAATTATAGCTCTCATATATATGTCTGAGAAGTTTGCTTGAAATCTGTTCAGATTTGAATATACCTCCCATATATATGTTTGTCCGATTTGCAGTAATAATGCATTAAAAATGTCATTTGTCAACCGATTCTCTTTTTCTTATGACTGTCGACATTATTGGTGGATTTCATAGAAATCGGTTCAGATTTAGATATAGCTCCCATATACATATATATAGCCCGGTTTTTACTCCTAGAGCCATTGCAAGCGCATTTATTGACCAATCTTCCCAAAATTTTGTACAACACCTTCCTCGTTGATTACCGCAATATCTGAGAAGTTTGCTTGAAATCGGTTCAGATTTGAATATACCTCCCATATATATGTTTGTCCGATTTGCAGAAATAATGCATTAAAATAGTCATTTGTTAACCGATTCTCTCGAAATTTGGTAGGAAGGATTTTCTTAGGACTCTCGACATTATTGGTGAATTTCATAGAAATCGGTTCAGATTTAGATATAGCCCCCATATATATATAGCCCGATTTTCACTTCTAGAGCCATTGCAAGCGCTTTTATTAACCAATCTTCCCAAGCCTTTGTACAACACCTTCTTTGACAACTACCGCAATGTCTGAGAAGTTTGCTCGGAATCGGTTCAGAATTAGATATAGCTCCTATATATATGTTTGTCAGATTTTGGGCAATTTCCGAGATCGATCAAAATTGGTTCAGAATTGGATATAGCTTCCACATTGTACTTATAGGGTAGGTATGGGGTATTATACAGTCAGCACCCCCCGACTTTTGCCCTTCCTAATTGGTTGGATTTAAGTTTTTGAAAATTTTAAAAATAATTTTCTTATCTATTGGTTGCCCAAATAGTAATTGCGGATTTTTCA
Source organism: Stomoxys calcitrans (assembly GCF_963082655.1). Taxonomy (NCBI): domain Eukaryota; kingdom Metazoa; phylum Arthropoda; class Insecta; order Diptera; family Muscidae; genus Stomoxys; species Stomoxys calcitrans. Next base: position 30,820,500 of record NC_081553.1, on the reverse strand, counting down.
TATAGTCGGCGTTGAAATTTTTTTTCACAGCTTGTGACTCTGTAATTGCTTTCTTTCTTCTGTCAGTTATCAGCTGTTACTTTTAGCTTGCTTTAGAAAAAAAGTATATTTGATTAAAGTTCATTCTAAGTTTTATTAAAAATGCATTTACTTTCTTTTAAAAAATCCGCAATTACTTTTTGGGCAACCCAATACTTACGAAAATGTTTACTCCTTAGAATTTGTTACCAATAACCCATCAAACATTTTCTTCGGTCATAATCCTCTACAGCTTTTGAAAGAGCTCCCATATCATCTTCCACTCGATATTTGTTTTGTTTTTTTTTTTTTCACAAAAATTCTTTTAAATATGTTGACTTAAATATCATCTCATACTTAATACCATACATTTCAATGGGCCAAAACGATAACTTTGCTGAAACCTTTAAATATTTTAAAGTTTTCGTTTCCGCTGGCGGTGGAAGGAATGTCCTCATCTCATAAATATAAACTCGTTGAATGGATGTACAGATGGATGGATGAATGCAAGGATTCAGTGATGTAACGCTGGATGTTTCACCATATATGTGTGCACCGAGAGTGTGTTTGTTTAAGCCTTTTGTATTTTATTTAAACTTTGTTTGAGGCGTACTCATATTGTAAATAACTATGGCAGCATAAATAAAACGAACATTTATACAAAAGCTCACCTGCCAATGCACAGCACACCTACACCTCGACATATACCCATACCATGGCATATGGCTTTAAGGGCTGTATGCTATGTGCAACATGTGTGGAAAGAACATAAGCGCATTGGCAATACACCTATAAACAAATACACCCAGAATCTATCCATGAATGCATTCAAGAGATTTTCTGTGTGGCTTTTTTGTTAACGATTTATTTTACTCAACAGGAGTTGTTATTTATTTATTTTTTTTTTATTCCGATTTTTTTTTTACCATTATTTGCATCCAAAAGGGAACCCCATTACTTTGACATTGTCCAAACATGAGCCCCAGGTGCTGGGGAGTAAATGCGAAACTGTAGGGGAGCCAACACAATTTATTGCTGTGTTTGCTAGCAATGCCCCTTGGTGAGGGGTGATGGTAGTTGTGTTTGTGACTTTAAGGCTGTTGGGTGTATGCCTCCTACTTCTATATCCTCTCCATTGATGAGAATGATGATTACGATTACTTTGATATGTGTAGTTTTCGTTGGGTTTTATCTTCTTTGGTTTTTTTTTTTTTTTGTTTAAGTTTACAGTTGCTTTCTTTTTCATTTCATTTTTATCCCTTTTTTTTTGATGATTATTTTCACTCATTTCCTTTGCTTTGTCATTGTGCAATATTTTCCAGATGAACGATACCTTCCAACAGCCCGGCAGATGGCATGATTTCATTCTTACCCCCGAACATCGTCCCGTCTCGGAACCCCTAACACACATCATGTCCTATACAATAAAGAATCTGGTACCAGGCGCTTACTATGAGGCGATTGTGCAGGCCAAGAATCGTTATGGCTGGAATGAGGTGAGTACGGAAATATTAAAGAATAAAAGAAAACTGAGTTCAAAAAGAAATTTATGCAAGATAATGTATAAAGATTTGATAATAATGTACAGTGTTTGAAAAAGTGATTATAAAGGGTGATTTTTAGCTATTATATTTTTGGCAACTCTGGCTCATGCACAAACATCTTCAGTTTGGTCTATAATTTAACCAGGAATCGTCTTACAAACAAACAAAGCTTGGAAATATTTGAAATTTAATTTCAAAATGCGTGCTCTGTTAAGAAAGTTCATCGCGCGCTTCTTCCATCCATCGACGAAGCTCAATGGGTACGTTAATAAGTAGAATTGTCAAATTTGCAGCGAAGATCAGCCAGAAGCATTGCAAGAGCTACCAATGCATGCAGAAAAAGCCACATTTTGACGCGGTTTATGGGCTGGCGGCATCATTGGACCGTACTTCTTCAAAGATGATGCTAATTGTAACGTAACTGTGAATGGTGAAAGCTGCAGTGAGATATCCAATTTTTTTGCAAAAAAAAAGCAAGAGCTTGACTTGTATGACATGTGGTTTCAACAAGACGGAGCCACATGCCACACAGAACGCGTAACAATGGACTTATTGAGAGGCGAGAGGACATGAAAATATTATGAATTTTTCTGAATTTTATGTGTGTGTGTTTTTTTTTTAAACTTCCTATAGCACTTAAAAAAACTTGCAGTCACAGTTTGCAAAACTATAGAATTTTTGGGTCGTCTTTAAAGATCTTCTAAAGCAGTTATACAACAAAATTATCGCATCTGGGGCTCGGTAAATCCAGGAGTTATACTTGAAAAGTATAAGGAAAGGCTGGATTTATGGTCTGGCGGGGTTATTAGACAAACAGTAACGGTGAATAGATTGCTCTATTGGGAGATGGTTAATGATTTTTTGTGGTCGGAGTTAGGTGGAATTGAGCTAGACAACGTTAACTTTAAATGTGCCACACAAGCAATACAGCTATTGCTCTTTTATGAGAAAAGTTTCCGGACTATGTTGACTCTAGAAGGGGTGATCACTATAAGTCTCTGAGATTTTGGGTTTTGACACTTTGTGACTTCTTCCTTAGGAGCCACTTGAAAGATGAGGTGTACGCCAACAGTGCAGCGTCGACTAAAGACATAAATGATCAAATTCGTAAGGCTACACAGAAAAAAATTGATAGTCGGTTTAAATCACGAAATCAATTGATTTAATTAATTTTTTAATCAAAACTGCTTCAATCACGAAATGACAATGTCCAACAATACAGTAATAATCCGGTGAAAAATGCATAATTTATGCCCCATAGCAGCTATATCGAAATATGATCCGATTTGGGCCAAATTTGGCACGGACATTGATTGGTCTAATAAGTACAAGTCATTGTTCAATTTTGTAGAAATTATGGTCTTTTGGGAAGCTATATCTAAATATAAACCGAACTGAACCATTGAAGACACGGATGTCGAAAAGCCTAATATAAGTCACTGTTTAAAATTTCGACGAAATCGGGCAATAAATTCGTCTTTTATGGGCCTAAAACCTTAAATCGAGAGAGATCGGTCTATATGACAGCTATATTTAAATCTGGACCGATCTGGGCCAAATTGAGGAAGGATGTCGAAGTGCTTAACATAACTCACTGTCTCGAATTTCAGAGACATCGCACAAAAAATGCGCCTTTTTGGTCCCAAAACCTTCACCCAGAGATCGGTATATATGGCAGCTATATCCAAATCTGGACCGAACTGTGCTTTATTGCAGAAGTATGTCAAGGGGCTTAACTTAACTCACTGTCCCAAATTTCGGCGACATCGGACAATAAATTCGCCATTTATAAGCCCAAAACCTTAAATCGAGAGATCGGTCTATATGGCACCTATATCCAAATCTGGACCGATCTGTGCCACATTGTAAAAATATGTCGAAGGGTTTAATTTAGCTCACTGTCCCATATTTCTGCGACATCGGACAATAAATGCGCCTTTTATGGCCCCAAAACCTTAATTCGAGAGATCGGTTTATACGGCAGCTATATCCAAATCTTAATCGATCCCGGCCAAATTGCCGAAATATGTCGAAGAGCCTAACATAACTAATGGTGCCAACTTTCGGAGAAATAGGACAATAAATGCGCATTTTATGGGCCTAAAATCTTATATCAAGAGATCGGTCTATATAGCAGCTATATCCAAATATGAACAGATCTGGACAAAATTGCAGAAGGATGTCGAAGACCTTTACACAACTCAGCGTCATACATTTCGGCGACATCGGACAATAAAAGCGATTTTTATAGGCCCAAAACCATAAGTCAAGAGATCGGTCCATTTTGCAGCTATATCGAAATCTGAACCGATCTGGGCCAAATTAAGGAAGGATGTCGAAAGGCCTAATACAATTCACTGTCCCAAATTTCAGCGACATCGGACAATAAATGCACATTTTATGGGTCAAAAAACTTTAATCGAGAGATCGGTCTATATTGCAGTTATATCCAAATCTGAAACTATCTGGGCCAAATTGAGGAAGGATGTCGAAAGGCCTAACACAACTCGGTGTCCCAAATTTTGGCAAAATCGGAAAAAAGTGCTCCTTTTTGGGGCCAAACACCTTAAATCGAGAGACCTGTCTATATAGCAGCTATATCCAAATCTAACTCGATCAGGTCCAAATCGAACAACAATGTCACTGTCCCAAATTTCAGCAAAATCGGATAATAATATGGGGGCTATATCAATATATATTCGTATATAGCCCATCTTCGAACTTAACCTGCCTATGGACAAAAAAAGAATCTTTGCAAAGTTTCAGCTCAATGTCTCTATTTTTAAAGACTGTAGCGCGATTTCAACAGATAGACGAACGGACTGACAGACAGACGGACAGATGGAGGAACAGACGGACGGGCAAATGGACGGACGGACAAATGAACGGACGGACATTCGGACGGACGGACAGATAGACAGACAGACAGGTAGACTGACAGACAAATAGACAGACAGAAAGACAGACAAACAGACAGAAAGACAGACAGACGGACAGGCGGACAGACAGACAGACAGACAGATAGACAGACAGACAGGCAGACAGACAGACAGACAGACAGACAGACAGACAGACAGACAGCCAGACAGCCAGACAAGCAGACAGACAGACGGATGGAAAGACGGACAGACTGACAGATGGACAGATAGTATTCTTTATTGAGTCTGAAATAAATATTTCAAAGTGTTGCAAAACGAATGACGAAATGATTATACCCCCATTCTTCAGTGGTGTGTATAAAAATGAGTACAAAATAGCCGGACTGAATCTTACCATGGATCGCATTTGTCAAATTCTTTGTCCATCGTCTCCTTATAGCCAAACAAAGAATAATGAATAAAAATTTGCCATACTTTTGGAGCTATATATATTTGGACTGACCCCGTACTAGGTTTGGTTGTTGGTGACCATGGCAGAAGTCGTTATGCAATATTTCAGCCACATCGGTTATGAATTGCGTCCTATACGGGCTCAGAAAGTGAAATTGGGTGATCTATTTACATGAGAGCTATAACAGGTTATAGACCGATTCAGATAACACCTAAAACATACTTGTTGGAAGTCAAAACAAAACACTTTATGCTAAATTTCAGCCTAATCGAATAATAATTGCGCACTTGCGAGGCTTGCATTGCAAACTTTGCCCATGAATATTCTGCTAAGGAACAGGGGCAAACTTCTCACATATCAATGAGTGCAATCCGATTCAAGTTTTAAGCTCAATGATAAATGGCCTCCTTTTAAAAGCCGAGTCCGATCGGCGTGCCGTAGTGCAACACCTCTTTGGAGGGAAGTTTTACATGGCATAGTATCTCACATGCTAGCCTCTGCGCTACGGTGGCCTCGCGAGGCTTAAGAAGTCAATATCCGACATCGGTTTATAAGGCAGCTATACCAGGTTATAAACCGATTTTAACCATTCTTAACACAAATGTTGGAAGTGATACCAAAACAACCAAAGTGCAAAATTTCATCCAAATCGGATAAGAATTGCGCCTTCTAGAGGCTCAAGAAATCAAGACTCAAGGTAGGTTTATATGGCAGCAGTATCAAAACATGAACAGTTATGGCCCATTTACAATACCAAGCGGGCTACACTAATATGAAGTACTAGCCGAGCCGGGCCCTCTCCGCTGCGCCTTCTTTAACTCTCTAATATATTTTTAGGGTGGGGACACTTCTCCCTGAATGCGGATATCGAATTAGTGCTATTGTAGCCTATGACGCTGAACGCGTTCGAATCCTGCCGAGAACATCGGACAAAGCGGTGTTTATCCTCTCTTAATGTTGGCGACATTTGCCTGGTACAATACCAAGTTCTCAATAGGTGAGGGATAGCATCTCAGACATTTCGACTCAAATATGGATATCAAATTCATGATGCACTTCCAAATCCCTTTAATTTGAGCCCCATATTGCCATGGCCGGTAAATATTAACCGTTTGGAGTGTGCTTTGGGGCTGGAGCGGCCACCGGCACTTTACACTCAAAAAAGATAGCAAATTCGTTCTTTATTTCCAACGGGAATGAAACTCATTTCAGGGGGTGCTTTAGGGCGTACCCCAAAACACTTTGCTCCAAAATTGGATATAAAATTCGTTTTCTTCTCTCAAATACCTTTCATTCGAGTCCCTTTATGTCATAATGGGTCAAATAACCCATTTGAGGTATCTTTAGGAGGAAAAGCGCCACCTAGATTTGAACGCAAATTTTAATGTCATATTCGTAATCTACTCCCTAATACCTTTCATTTGAGTCCCATATAGCCATGGTCGGCTAATATGCCCATTTGGGGGTGGGTCACCTCCCATTACTTGGACCTAATGTGTTATGCCATATTTATAATCTATTGCCTAATACTTTTCGTTTGAGTTCCATATCGACATGAACTTCAAATATATCTGTTTAGAGGAGTATTGGGTTTGGGGGGGGGGCCCGCTGGGAACTTGGACCCAAATTTTTATACCATATTCGTTTTCTGGTCTCCAATACCTTTCATTTGATATCCTTATTGTGCCCATTGGACCTTTTTCGGATATGGGTGCCGTTTTTGGGGTAAGGAGGAGGGTCCGCCCCCATCTGATATCTACATCGTAAAGCCTATGTTTCCTTCCAGACAAACGTACACAATCTATGAAAATTTTAAGAAAATTGGTTCAGTCAAGTATCATATAGTCATAATGTCTAATGGCGTTTTTGAGGGGTGGCGTTACCCATTATACTTCGATCTGATTTTGTATGCCAGATTTGAAATCTACTCCAGAATACCTTTCATTTGAGCCCTATATTAAAATGAACGTCCAAAATGTCTGTTTGGGGGAGTTTTGGGGCGGCCCGATGGATACTTAGATTCGAACTTTAATACCATATTCGTATTCTGCTCTCCAATACCTTTCATTTGATACCTATATTGTCCCGATCGGTCCACTTTTGATTTTGGATTGTATTTTTGGCATAAGGGGGAGGGTCCGTCCCCCTTCCGATATCAAAAAATTGTATAGCCTATGTTGCCTTCCTACACAATATGCGAAAATTTCGAGAAAATCGGTTCTGCCGTTTTTCAGTCGATACGGAACAAAAAATCGAGTCCCATATATCCTTGATTAATGTGCCCATTTTGGGCGTTTTTGTGTGGGTGGGGTGCCCCCCATACTTCGACATGAATTTGTAAGCCAGATTCGTTATCTACTCCCGCATACTTTTCATTTGATACCCCATACATCGGTCCACTTTTGATTTTGGGTGGTGTTTTTGGGGTACCGGTGGATAGCCTCCCCATCCTATGATGGAGGGTATTATAAAAATCATACCTTAACTCTTCAACTGTAAAATAATAAAATTCTAGAAATATTCATACAGCAAATAATATTTCATATCCTTTTCTTTCTCCCTCTCTCTTTTTTTTACCATTCAGGTTAGCGATATATTCCAATTCATAGTGGCCAGCAATAGCATGGATATACCACCTGAAGAATCTGAAGTTGTGGCCAGCTCAAAATCACGCAGCAATACTGCCACCTCCAGCCTGCAAGGTCCAACCTTATCAATACAAATGCTGTTGGCCGGTTTATTTATGGTGGTGAGTTGTTTATGCGAACGTCGGCATCAATTTAGTTTGGGATAAGTTAAGAAAGAAACTTTAAACCAGAACATAAGAATCCTATATCCTTAAGAAACTAAATCACCCACAACCTCACCAACACAAACACTACCACTACCACAAGTCATATTCATGCTCCTTGTACACATTTATAGTTCCAAAGGACCTTACACACTCACATTAACACAACTAGTCACCCTTCTACATACATTTAAAAATAAAACAAAGGGACTCCTGACCCAATGGCCCACTCTACATCATATACTTAACGTAAGGAGATGGCTGGCAAAGCTTTGTGTTAATTGATATTAATTTTAAGGATTAAGACACAAAATTTTTAAATAAGATTTATGCGTTTAAGTTCAAAGTTCATTTGTTTAAATTGTGAAACAGCAACAACAACAACAACAAGAAAAACACCGATTACAAAGAAGAAAAAAATGAAAATAATACATAGATTTTAATTAAAATTTATGTTGATATTTCTCAAACCAAAGTCAAAGTCTTTATTGCTAGTCATTATTATTATGAAATGACAAAAACCTTTTATTTTGATTTCATAATTTAAGTCATGTAAAAATCACACACAAACACATACACACACACACACACACGAAATTAAAACAAAACGTTAATGTTTTCAAATATCTATGCAACTTAATTTGATTTCTGTCATATTGTATAAAAATATCCATAGAGAACACAAAGCAAAAAGATTATGAGATTAAAACAATTAAAAAAAATTAAAAAAAAAAAATAAATAAACACACACAAAAAAACTCTATAATTAGGTCTATGCGTTCATTTTTATGTACATCTAATTTAGATATTGTAATTATATATACATATTAAGTGAAATGATTTTAAAAGGTCAGCAGATTATATAATATCATAATAAAATATGTTTTTTTTTCCAAGTTTTCATCTCTTTTTTTGAGTGATTTCAATTTATTTAATTTAAATTTTTTTCTCCCATGACTTTTGTTTAATAAGCATTTAATTAAATGCGCCCAAAAGTAGGCAATAGAAAACTTAATTACTAAGGCATACATATTTAAACCACAATACATATTTAAACGATTGAAAAGCATTCAATAAAGATTAAAATATTAAATTTTGGTTTGTTTTATTACAATGATCGGACAGATTAGGAAAGTTTGAAGCAAATAGAATATATCGAATTTCGTTGGTAAAGCTCAAGCGACAATTATTGAAGTATGATAAAAAAAAATTGCTTCTATAACACACTAATAGCCAAAAGATTTTTTTATACCCTCCACCATAGGATGGGGATATACTAATTTTGTCATTCTGTTTGTAACCATTCGAAATAGTTGTCTGAGACCCTATAAAGTATATAGTGATATTGTATGTCGATCTAGCCATGTCCGTCCGTCTGTATGTCGAAAGCACGCCAACTTTCGAAGGAGTAAAGCTAGCCACTTGAAATTTTGCACAAATACTTCTTATTAGTGTAGATCGGTTGGAATTGTAAATGGGCCATATTGGTCCATGTTTTGATATAGCTGCCATATAAACCGATCTTGGATGTTGACTTCTTGAGCCACTAGAGGGCGCAATTCTTATCCGATTTGCATGAAATTTTGCATGGCGTGTTTCGGTATCACTTCCAATAACTGGGCCACCTATGGTTCAAATCGGTCCGTAACCTGATATAGCTGCCATATAAACCGATCTTGGGTCTTGACTTCTTGAACCTCTAGAGCGCGTAATTCTTATCCGATTGGAATAAAATTTTGCACGACGTGTTAAGCTATGACTTCCAATAACTGGACCACGTATGGTTCAAATCGGTTAATAACCTGATATAGCTGCCCTATAAACCGATCTTGAATCTTGACTTCTTGAGCCACTAGAGGGCGCAATTCTTATCAGATTTGAATGATTTTTGCACGAAGTATTTTGTTATGATATCCAACAATTGTGCCAAGTATGGTTCAAATCGGTCAATAACCTGATATAGCTGCCATATAAACCGATCTTGAGTCTTGGCTTCTTAAACCACTAGAGGGCGCAATTCTTATCCGGTTGGAATGAAATTTTGCTTGCTGTGTTTCGAATAACTAGCACAGTTGAATCTTGACCTCTTGAGCCACTAGAGGGCGCAATTCTTCTCCGATTTGAATGAAATTTTTCTGATAAAGCTGCCATATAAACCGATCTTGAGTCTTGACTTCTTAAACCACTAGAGGGCGAAATTCTCATCCGATTGGAATAAAATTTTGCATGACGTGGTTCGGTATGACTTCCAGTAACTGTGCAAAATTAGGTTCAAATCGGTTCATAACTTGACTTAGCTGACATATAAACCGATCTTGTGTCTTGTCTTCTTGAGCCTCTAGAGGGTGCAATTCTTATCCGATTGGAATGAAATTTTGCATAACGTGGTTCGCTATGAATTACAATATCGATGCTAAGTAAGGTTCAAATCGGTCAATAACCTGATATAGCTGCCATATAAACCGATCTTGAATTTTGACCTCTTGAGCCACGAGTGGGCGCAATTCTTCTCCGATTTGAATAAAATTTTTCTGATATAGCTGCCATATAAACCGATCTTGAGTCTTGACTTCTTAAACCACTAGAGGGCGCAATTCTTATCCGGTTGAAATGACATTTTGCTTGATGTGTTTCGAATAACTGTGCTAAGTAAGGTTCAAATCGGTCCATAACCTGATATAGCTGTCATATAAACCGTTCTTGGGTCTCGACTTCTTGAGCCTCTAGGGGGCGCAATTCTTATCCGATTGGAATAAAATTTTACATGACGTGGTTCGCTATGACTTCCAGTAACTGTGCAAAGTTAGGTTCATATCGGTTCATAACTTGACTTAGCTGACATATAAACCGATATTGGATCTTGACTTCTTGAGCCTCTAGAGGGTACAATTCTTATCCGATTGGTATGAAATTTTGCATGACGTGGTTCGCTATGACTTCCAATATCGATGCTAAGTAAGGTTAAAATCGGTCAATAACCTGATATAGCTGCCATATAAACCGATCTTGAATCTTGACCTCTTGAGCCACTAGAGGGCGCAATTCTTATCCGATTTGAATGAAATTTTGCTGATATAGCTGCCATATAAACCGATCTTGAATCTTGACTTCATGAGCCACTAGAGGGCGCAATTCTTATCCGCTTTGAATGAAATTTTGCATGAAGTATTTTGTTATGATATCAACTATGATAACAACTGTGCCAAGTATGGCGCAAATTGGTACATAACCTGATATAGCTGCCAAATAAACCGATCTGGGACTTTACTTCTTAATTATTATCCAATTTGCTTGAGACTTTGTACGACGGATCTTCTCATGACCATCAACAAACGTGTTTATTATGTTCAGAATCGGTCTATAGCCTTATACAGCTGCCATATAAATCAATCACTCTATTTTACTTCTTGAGCCCGCAAAGGGGGCAATTCTTATTCGAATAGGCTGACATTTTACACAGGTCTCCAACATATAATTTAATTGTGGTCCGAACCGGACCATATTTTGATAACGCTTTAATAGCAGAGCAAATCTTTTCTTTTATTTTCTTTTTTTTTTTGCCTAAGAAGAGATGCCGGGAAAAGAACTCGACAAATGCGATCCATGGTGGAGGGTATATAAGATTCGGCCCGGCCGAACTTAGCACGCTTTTACTTGTTTTTCTTTAAACAAGCTCTTTGGGTTCAAATCCTGGTGAGAGAATCAGAAATGTGTTCAGTATTCGCTCGATAATAATGCCGATTTTTGTGGACTTCAGCCAAAGTTTTCCACAAAGTGACAAGGCATTTGGACTGAGCTTTAAGAAGGAAGTCAAAATTTGAACCACATAGAACTCAACGATCATCTAGTCGATCCTCTAAACGATCATTATCAGATTTGTCTCCTCATCTCAACAGGAGCTGCCCCTGAAGCAAAGACATTTCTCCTCTCTAGTTTCCTATCGTTATCTCCACTTGACACTTAATTTTATGCGAATTGTCTCTCCATGAATCGACTACCATAAATTTACCTGTGCGAATTCAAGATAAATCAATCACCAATTAATGAGCTGAAGGGGGTTGAGGTATATAGGATTAAAATTTACTTTCAGATATTGGATTCTTTGGAGAAGTAAAAGCTAGGCATGAATAATACAGTCATCTACTATTATGGTCTACACTTGGATGGCTCCAAAACCAGATGTCGTATTATGCTTTCTAAATCACAATCACTATGGCGAGTGAAGCAAACTGTCAGTGCCGCTCGACGGCACTATAGAAAACGGGACCTTAAGCATTGAGCTACAACTTGCGCTGCATAGTAGCTATTGATATAAGACAAGTCTCCATACATATCCTTAATGGAATGCAAAGTTGCAGCAGAGATACTAAATGTTAGTTTGGACAGGTAAGCAAGGCCTAAATTTAAACATCGGCTAACAATTCACTGTAGTTACTGTTTTTAATTATTCAAGACTTACTTTACTTACTTTAATCGGCTATGACAGAACATTTGTTCCACTAGCTGAACGTAGAACAGCGTTCCAAGTGCCTCGATCTTCTGCGCTCATTTTAATTCATCTCTGACACCAAGTTTCGAGGTGTCTCCCACCACTTTATCTTTCCATTGGGCTTTTGGTCTTTCCGGCTTGCGTGTACCACCGTATTTGCTGGAGCTTCTTCATCCATTCTGACAACACTACCTAGCCAACGCAGCCGTTGTATTTTGATATGTGCAACTATGCTATCGTTTTCATACAGTACGGCGACTATGCAAATTGCAAATTTTGCGCATGAACATTCCACTAAGGAACAGGGGCAAACTTCTCACATATCAATGAGTGCAGTCCGATTCAAGTTTTAAGCTCAATGATAAGGGGCCTCCTTTTTATAGCCGAGTCCGAACGGCGAGCCGCAGTGCGACACCTCTTTATAGAGAAGTTTTACATGGCATAGTACCTCACAAATTGTCTGTTGGTGAGTTGAAGGATGAATATACCCTAAAAGGACACCCAGCCAGGCTCATTCTTATAACAAAAAAAACTTAAGACCATATGGTTCCTTTGTATCGCCCATCGAAAAAAGTTGATAATTCTAATAATCTAGTGAATCGATTGTGAGGCAGCCTGTTATGCTGTGAAGGCGAAGATCATTATACCCTACGCCAACATTGTGTTACAGTGTGTGGTACTAAAACCTAGAGCATTTTTTTGCAACGCTAAGAAGGAGAAGAGCTTGGCCCATTGAAAAGTACAACGAATTACAAAATATAGCATGAGGCGTTCCATTTGACGTCCCAATCTTTAGGATTTTGTTTCTGCTGAATTTTGGTTACAAACACAGTTCAAATTGAAAAACAAGTAAAAAGGCGTTAAGTTCGGCCGGGCCGAACTTTGGATACCCACCAACTCGGTTATATATATTAACCACCTTATGCCCCACAGCACCTATTTCGAAACATGTTGCGACTTGGACCAAAAGCTAATAAGTACAAGTCATTGTTCAATTGAATATAACAAAATATTGGTCTTTTGAGTAGCTATATCTAAAAATAAACCGACCTGAACCACATACGACACGGATGACGAAAAGCCTAATAAAAGTCACTGTGTCAAATTTCGGCGAAATAGGATTATAAATGCGCCTTTTATGGGGCCAAGACTAATAATCGAGATATCGGTCAATATGGCAACTATATCCAAATTTGGACCGATTTGGGCCAAGTAGCTGAAGAATGTCGGAGAGCCTAACACAACTCACTGTCCCAAATTTCGGCGAAATCGGACAATAAATGCGCCTCGTATGGCCCCAAAACTTTAAATCGAGAGATCAATCTATATAGCAGTTATATCCAAATCTGTACCGATCTTGGCCAAATTGAAGAAGGATGTCAAAGGGCCTAACACAAGTCACTTTCCCAAATTTGAGCCAAATTGGATAATAAATGTGGCTTTTATGGGCCTAAGACCCTAAATAGGCGGATCAATCTATATAGGGGCTATATCAAGATATAGTCGGATATAGCCCATCTTCAAACTTAACCTACCTATGGACAAAAAAAAGCGAGTAGCACCATAAATAAAGGAAATCTATAGACTCATAACACTATGTGAAAAAAGCTCTTAAAGATGGTAGAAATGTCCAATTCTACGTCGTTTATATGAGATGGCGCAAGGATGCAGGGCGACATGGAACGGATAACTTTTAAGTTTTTTTATTAACATTGACGGTTTCAATTGAATCAACTGAATGGAGGCGCCAACACGAACAGAGAGAGGGCAGAGTGGTCAAAATTGACCATACAGTACAGTATTTATCTTTGTTATGACAACCTATCTGTCACTTGAACAAAGAAAAATAAAGTGTAGGAATTTAGTTGCGGTTGTTTGTGGTATTATTTTTTTAACTTACCCACACTAAGACCGGCCTTAACAGAACGTGTTTTAGGTATTTTAAGTGCTAATTTTTGCCATAGATATAAGTACAAAGATTTTTTATAGAACCCAGTAAAGAAAGCAAAAGGCCTACACCTACCCTACAATCATAAATTCGGGCAATATATGAATATATACGTATATGAGAGATATATCTAAATCTGAAATGACTTAAAAAGATCGTTTGATAATTGTTTTTATTACGGCTTTATAAGTGCAAATCCGGCAATAAATATGTATGGGTGCTATATCCAAATTTGAACCGATTTTGATGAAATCTGGCAGATCTGAATCGATTTTTACCAAAATCAATAGCGTTCGTCCTTGGGCCACAGAAGTGATATGAAATTTTGTGATGATTGGACAACAAATACGACCTGCGCTTTGATTACAAGGATACATGGGCTCACAGACGGATAGACGGACGGGCGGACGGACGAACGGACGGACGGGCAGACAGAGGGACAGTGGGACAGACGGACGGACAAACGGACATGGCTAAATCTATTGAGAAAGTGATTCTGAGTCGATCGGTATACTTATCAAAAGGTCTTGCTCTTCTCCTTCTTAACGTTGCAAACAAATGCACAAACTATAAGTTTACCTATACCACAGTGGTGGTGTAGGGTATAAAAATAATTTTTAAGGAAAATGTGGTTAATTATAATGTTGTAAAAGTTTTAGAGTAAGAATAAGAGTGGGCCGGTTACAGATATTATTTATAAAAAAACAAAAACTAGTAAAAGCGTGGTAAGTTCGGCCGGACCGAATCTTATATACCCTCCACCATGGATCGCATTTGTCGAGCTCTAGCCACGGTATATCTTTTTAGGCAAACAAAGGATAAAAAACAATATTTGCTATGTTATTGGAACAATATCAAGTTATGGTTCATCTCGCACCATAATTAAACTGAATATTGGGGACTATAATCTAGTGGCTCAAGAAGTTAAGACCCCAGGTCGGTTTATATGGCAGCTATATCAGGTTATGGACCGATTTCAACTATACTCAGCACAGTTCTTGGAAGTGCTAATAAAACATCTCACGCAAAATGTCAGCCCAATCGAATAAGAATTGCGCCCTCTAGCGGCTCAAGAAGTCAATATCCCAGATCGGTTTATATGGCAGCTATATCAAAACGTGAACCGATATAGTCCATTTACAATCCCTACCGACCTACACTAATAAAAAGTATTTGTGCAAAATTTCAAGCGGCTAGCTTTACTCCTTCGAAAGTTAGCGTGCTTTCGACAGACAGACGTACGGACATGGCTAGTTCGACTTAAAATGTCATGACGAAACAAACAAAATGACAAAATTAGTATACCCCCATCCTATGGTGGAGGGTATACAAATTTAAGTATTGCGCATTGCTTGTTTGCTTGTTCCGAATAGACTCAAAATCAACTGAACCGATTTTCATGAAGTTGTCATTTTGCAATATCCGTGAGAGGGGCGGACCCTTCTCCTTACTTCAACTTTCAAAACGCCACATTTCGGAGATGATTGCATCGATTTAAGCGAAATTTTAGTTTGTCCCCTTATGGTAACCCAATTACACAAAATTGGTATATTGTAGAACTTTGGGGTAAAATAACATGAGGGGACGCCCTACCCCAAAACCCGCCCAAACGGACATGTTTAACGATTGAGACGTTTGGTATCAAATGAAAAGTCTTTTAGAGTATAGTACGATTTTGATATAAAAATTCGTCCCCATGTATTAGGCCCCACCTCCAAAATCTGCCCAAAAATTACATGTTTACCGATTAGGGCAATATGGGTATCAAATGAAAGGTAAATGGAAGCGACCACCCCACCCCAGGAAACCATTACCAAATGGACATGTAGGTCGATCAGCACAATATGGGAATCTAACTAAAAGTATTTGAGGGAAGAATATGAATTTTACATAATAATTAGGATCCCCACCCCAAAATTAGGCACCAAAAGGGCATGTACACCGAACAGGACAAAATGGGACTCAAACGAAAATTATTTGAGAGTAAAATACAAGAATAATATGGTATATCGCCCCACACCAAAATTATGCCTACAAAAGATATGCATACAAAACACAGACAGTATGGAATTTTAATTAAAGGTATTCGAAAGTTAAATACGAATATAAATTATTTTCAAATTTGGACCATTTTAAAAGGGGCCGCAAACACTTAAGTTTGATGTGAATCACCAAACCTCTATTTTCATACCCACCACCGAAGGATGGGGGTATATTAATTTTGTCATTCCGTTTGCAACACATCGAAATATCCATTTCCGACTCTATAAAGCAGATACATTCTTGATCAGCGTAAAAATCTAAGAAGATCTAGACATGTCCGTCCGTCGGTCCGTCTGTCTGTTGAAATCAAGCTACAGACTTTAAAAATGGAGATATTGAGCTGAAATTTTGCACAGGTTCTTTTTTTTGTCCATAAGCAGGTTAAGTTCGAAGATGGACTATATCTGCATATAGCCCCCTTATAGACCGATCCTCCGAATTAGGGTCATAGGCCCATAAAAGCCACATTTATTGTCCAATTTTGCTGAAATTTGGGACAGTAAGTTGTGCTAGGCCCTTCGACATCCTTCTTTAATTTCGCTCAGATCGGTAAAGATTTGGATATAGCTGCCATATAGACCGATCCGCCGACTTAGGGTCTTAGGCCCATAAAAGCCACATTTATATACCGATTTTGCTGAAATTTGAGACAGTGAGTTGTCTAAGGCCCTTCAAAATGTTTCTTCAATTTGACCCTGATCGGTTCAGATTTGGATATAGCTGCCATATAGACCGATCTCTCGATTTTAGGTATTGGGGCCATAAAAGGCGCATTATTTGTCCGATTTCGTCTAAATGTTTTAGGCCCTTCGACATTCTTCTTTAATTTGGATCAGATCGGTCCAGATTTGGATATAGCTTCCATATATACCGATCCTCCGATTTAGGGTCTTAGGCCTATAAAAGCCACATTTATTGTCCGATTTTGCTGAAATTTGGGACAGTAAGTTGTCTAAGGCGCTTCGCAATTTTTCTTCAATTTGACCCTGATCGGTTCAGATTTGGATATAGCTGCGATATAGACTGAACTCTCGATTTAAGGCTTTGGGCCCATTAAAAAGGCGCATTTATTGTCCGATGTCGCCGAAATTTGGGACAGTGAGTTAAGTTATGCCCCTTGACGTACTTCTGCAATATGGTACAGATCTGTCCAGATTTGGATATAGCTGCCATATAGACCGATATCTCGGTTTTAGGTTTTTGGGCCATAAAAGGCGCATTTATTGTCCGATGTCGCAAAAATGTGGGACTGTGAGTTGTGTTAGGCCCTTTGACATCCCTCGTCAATTTGGCCTAGATCAGTCCAGATTTGGATATAGCTGCCATATAGACCGATCCACCGATTTAGGATCTTAGGCCCATAAAAGCCACATTTATTATCCGATTTAGCTGAAATTTGGGACAGTGAGTTGTGTTAGGCCCTTCGAAATTTATCTTCAATTTCACCCTGATCGGTTCAAATTTGGATATAGCTGCCATATATACCGATCCTCCGATTTAGGGTCTTAGGCCCATAAAAGCCACATTTATTGTCCGATTTTGCTGAAATTTGGGACGGTCAGTTATCTTAGGCCCTTCGAAATTTTTCTGCTACTTGGCGCAAATCGGTCCAGATTTGGATATAGCTGCCATATAGACCGATATCTCGTTTTAAAGTTTTGGCTACATGAAAGACCCATTTATAATCCGATTTCGATGAAATTTGACACAAAGTGATTTTAACGAAAGGTGGTGGATACCCAAAGTTCGGCCCGGCCAAACTTAACGCCCTTTTACTTGTTCATTATAGCTTTAAGGAATACCAAATTTTTACTTGAAAACCAAACATAAGTTACTCAAAAGTTTTATATGTATGCCTCTCTTATGAAAAATAACACAAAATCATGAAAATCCTGCCACATCTTTTCATACCTCTGTAAATTATTCCCATTGAATTTTAATTAAAATATTTATTTATTTGTGCAAAAAGGAGTTAAACTTCAATGCTATTGGTATTTACGTTATATGTTCTTATTGTATTATTTTTCACATAGCAAAAAAGGAAAAAATCTCTTCAATTCACACAGAGAATTACAAACATTTGAACATACCAAAGAATACGTGAAAACAATTGAATTATAAATTAAAAACAAAAATGTATATATAAAAATTTTTAGAACATGCATATAATAATCCACAACACACACAAGACACACATGGATGGAGAAAAAAGGAAATTAAAAAATAAATAAATTAATTTCATAATGCAAATATTTCCACAATGGGGAAAAGTAAAACATTTAACACACACTGTATATAATATTTATTAGTAAGTAATGCCGTAATAAGAGCATTAAATAAATTTAAATTTATATAACATTAAAAACAATGAATATACAAGAAAACCAATATCACAAGCTACTCACAATTGTATAAAAAATTATAGAAAAAAAAAAAAAAATAAAATACAGTAAAAAAAAGTAACTACAAAGCGTAAAATTTGAAACACAATAATGAGACGCACCATATTTAAAGGAAATTAAGAAATAAAAAGAAAGTAAAATCCAAAATTATAAAAAAAGTTAAGCATATGAGCAGAAAGTGAAGATTAAACAAAATTTAGTCTTAAAATATGGCGAATTATGGAAAAGCACTAAATATGCCACTACAGTGAAAAAAGAGATACTCCACACTGCCACTTTCTGCCGAAACTCTTTATTCAAGTATAAAGTTGTACCACCTAATTAAATAGATTTAAATATATATTTACCAATAGAATATTTAAAGTTAATTTTATTTTTATTTTTAATCCATAATAAAGTGTAAATATATCAAAATTCTACATATAAGCTTTTTTAAGACAACCAAACCTTAAAATATTGGAAAAAATAATCGATTTGGCATATAATATCCCAAAAAAAGAAGCTCAAAATCATAAAAGTCATAAATGGTATAAAACATAGCAAATGAAAGTTTCAAACTCTTCGTGACATGATACTCAGCCAGGACATGAGAAAAAATAACCACAATCACTGTCACTCACCACCTGCCATAGAATTTTTTTTTTATTATTGCAAAAAAGATTCATAAAATAAATTAATGAGCTAACGATTAATGCAATTAATGACACAAGTTAATGCCACAGTTAACCTCATAAACCACATACTTCAATTAAAGTATTCTATTTTTTGTTAGAGAAATTTTTAATTTATTTAGTGACACATTATGTTTAAATAAAAACTAAAACAGGTGCGACATTTGTGGCCAGCGGTATATGTATACCTAACAGCACTACTGTGAACTACATGGTATTATGACCAAGTGATTATGTTTGTAACAATACCTACTTTTCCAATCGGAGCACATGTTCATTTGGTATGTGGTTTGGGAGTGGCATCCAGAATTTGGATGCCAAATTTGTACTCTACTTCTGAAAAAATTTCTATTAAGTCCCATATTATATTGATCGGAGAAATTTAGGTGAGGTTGAAAAGAGGGTGAGGATGTCAGTACGCCCCATGCCACAATGGACATACACCCAAGCCAGTAAACGCCTTGTGTAAGGCTCTAAACACAACAAGTAAAAAGGCGTTAAGTTCGGCCGGGACGTACTTTGGATACCAACGTTCGTCATAATCAGTTTAAAAAGCATAATTTATGCCCCCTAGCAGTTTTGTCGAAATTTGGTACGATTTGGACCAAATTCGACTTCGAATAAATACAAGTCTTTGCTCAATTTTGTAGACCAAAAAATGGGTCTTTTTGGTAGCCATATCCAAATATAGACCGATATGAACCACATACGACACTGATGTCGTAAAGCCTTACATATGTCTCTGTGTCAAATTTCAGTGAAATTGGAAATCTAAATACGTTTTTTATGGGGCCAAGACTTTAAATCGAGCGATCGGTCTATATGGCAGCTATATCCAAATCTGGACCAATCTGAACCAAATTGAAGAAGAATAATGAAGGGTCTAACGCAACTCACTGTACCAAATTTCGGCGAAATCGGGCAATAAATGGACCCAAAACCTTAAACTAAGAGATCGATCTATATAGCAGCTATATCCAAATATGGACCGATCTAAGCCAAATTAAAGAAAAATGTCGAAAAGCCTTATACAAGTCACTGTGTCAAATTTCGGCGACATCGGACAATAAATGTGTCTTTTATGGGTCCAAATCCTTAAATAGAGATGGCAGCTATATCCAAATCTGGACCGATCTGGGCCAAATTACAGAAAGTTGTCAAATAGTCTAATGTAGCTCACTCTCCTAAATTTCAGCAAAATCGGATAATAAATGTGGCTTTTATGGGCCTAAGTCCCTAAATCGGATGATCGGTCTATATGGCAGCCATATCCAAATCTGAACCGATCTGAGCCAAATTGAAGAAGAATAATGAAGGGTCTAACACAACTCACTCTCCTAAATTTCGGCGACATCGGACAATAAATGCGGCTTTTATGGGCCCAAAACCTTAAATCGAGAGATCGGTCCGTATGGCAGCTATATCCAAATCTGGACCGATCTGGGCTAAATTTTAGAAAGTTGTCAAATAACCCAATGCAATTCACTCTCCCAAATTTCGGCGAAATCGGACAATAAATACGCGTTTTATAGGCCCATAACCTTATATGGAGAGATCGGTCTATATGGCAGCTATATCCAAACCTGGACCGATCTGTGGCATACTGCACAAGTATATCAGGGGGCTTAACATAACTCTCTGCCCCAAATTTCGGAGACATCAGACAATAAATGCGCCTTTTATGGGCCCAAAACCTTAAATCGAGAAATCGGTCTATATGGCAGCTATATCCTAATCTGGACCGATCTGGGCCAAATTAAAGAAGGATATTAAAGGGCCTAACACAACTCTCTGTCCCAAATTTCAGCAAAATCGGATAATAAATGTGCCCTTAATGGCCTAAGACCCTAAATCGGCGGATCGGTCTATATGTGGGCTATATCAAGATATAGTCCGATATAGCCCATCTTCGAACTTAACCTGCTTATGGACAAAAAAGGAATCTGTGCTGTGTTTCTGCTCAATACTTCAATTTTAAAAGACTGTAGCGTGATTTCAACAGACAGACGGACGGACAAACGGACGGACAGACGGACGGACAAACGGGCGGACATTGCCAGATCGTCTTAGATTTTTACACTGATCAAGAATATATATACTTTATAGGGTCGGAAGTGGAGATTTCGATGTGTAGCAAATGAAATGACAAAATGAATAAAAGTAATAGAAAATCTAAATCAGGAATTTCGTGCTAAATGTGTCCCTATGTGTCCTGTTATGATACCAATAGCTATACTCACCTCCTTCTTACTTCCTTTCTTTAGTAATACCTTCGTCCTCTCACGATCGGAATCACCCCGTAGGTTTTTCGCCGTCTTACCGACCGTTTCGCTGTTCCACAGGGTAACATGCGGACAGCGTCGACTCGAAAGGCTTCGGGTTAACCAAGTTTATCTACAGCAGCTCTCAGACCTTCACTGCCAAATCGTCGGCCCTCTCATCCCCTTACTCTGTTATGGCCCGGCACCCAAACTATGCGAATGGTGACATCCTCGGAGAAGGCGGTAATCTTCTTACACTGCAAGACTGTTCGTGACCTTTCCGTCCTGGTTGTTATTGCCCTTAAAACCATTTTACTGTCCGTAAAGCTGATCACACTCATCGTCCTCGCGTTAGTACCACACCGCGTATTCCGTGGTCGTCCGGATCTCCGCCTGCAGGACCATATTATGGTCAGGCAGTTTAAAACATGTCTCAGAGTCTGGGTTTTAAATGTAGATCCTAGATCCATTTTGCCCCCTAGCTTTAATCGATCCGTGTAAAATGATCTTCCGTGGGTCCAAGACTGTGCCGCCGGCAGCATATCGGATCGAAATCCTCTTCCCTTCCTTCCAAGTTTTCTATCATCGCCTCTATTACACTGCTATGGTATGAGATGCTCCCATCCTCAATCCATTCTCCCTTGATTTTTGTCCAATTTGGCTGAAATTTTGCATAAAGTGTTCTTTTACGGCTTCCAACAACTATGCCAAATACGGTTCAAATCGGTCAAGAGCCAAATATAGCCGCCATATTTTAGCAGAATCCATGGTGGTGGGTTCCCTAGATTCGTGCTTGAAGATTATTAAAGTGCTACACTCCTACTGCCAGACATTTAAGGCATTGTATCAAGAATATCACAGCATGCATAGATACAGCTTGATCAACGACAAAGCCGTTTTAAATTTACAGAATTGGGACCATAATTTTGTCTTGCCACAATTTCCAGAGGTATACTTACTTTACTTTAATTGGCTATGACAGAATATTTGTTCCACTAGCCGAACGTAGAATAGCGTTCCAAGCGCCTCGATCTTCTGCGCTCATTCTAAAAAAAAAATGTCGAGGTATCTCCCAACACTTGATCTTGCCATCGGGCTTTTGGTCTTCCCGGTTTGGTGTACAACCGTGTTTGCCTTCAAAAGACTTCTTCGCTGGAGCTTCTTCATCCATTCTGACAACATGACCTAGCCAACGCAGCCGTTGAATTTTGATGAGTGTAACTATGCTATCGTCGTCATACAGCTCATACAGCTCGTGGTTCATACGTCGCCTATATCCTCCATTAACGCAAACTGGTCCATATATTCTACGAAGAATCTTTCTCTCAAATACTCCAAGCACTGCCTCATCTGCTTTCACAAGTACCCATCCCTCAGAACCATATAACAGCACGGGTAGTATCAGTGACTTGTAGAGTGTAATCTTCGTCTCTCGAGAGGTGGCCTTGTTTCTAAACTGATTACTTAGTCGAAAGTACCATCTGTTTGCCAGTATTATTCTTTGCTTAATCTCAAAACTGGTGTCATTCGTTTCGGTTACGGCGGTGCAAAGGTAGATAAAGTTATTGACTGTCTCAAAGTTGTGGTTCCCAACTTTCTTTTTCTTTATCTGCTCGGTTGTGCAAGGCTTTTTGGGAGTTGAAACAATCCATTTAGACGAAAGCGATGGTTCCAGAGGTACTAAATGTATTAGCATTAATCAGATGGTGTCGTTTTCAGCTTAGGTTTAATGTAAGAACAAGCCAACCTTTTTAATGAGGCTAAATATTAAATAGTAGTTGAATTTTTTAAGTGTTGTCCACCGGATCCCAGCACCATATAGTATTATAAGATTCACATCAATAGTATAAAGCCAATAAAGGGCTCTCAATTAAAACATCCAGTTCTTGCCAATGCCCCTCTTGCAGAAAGGGATAAAGTATTTAGGTGAGCATGTCTGCCTATGACGTTAGATTTTGAATCCTGCCGAAAGCTACTGAAAAAAATCAGTCGGAGGTATTCAGCCATTTTAGCCTCCTGCTAAATGGTGTCGTCTAACTGCATTCTTGCTGTTCAAATACCGGAGATCAGATAATCCCTGACGAATGTTGGCGACAAGCTGCGGATGTAGTTTAGCCTTGATTTCTGAAAAGCTACGATCATAACGTTTTTCTGTTGAAATAAAAATACAAATTCAATTCTCATGGCCTTCATGTTTTTGTTCGTACAAGTATATCTTATAAAGAGTTTATTTTAACACCCCCACTCGAACAAATATTAATTAGAATGTAGCCCCATTTGAGTTGAACCGTAGTTATGTTTATCAGTAGGAACGGCTTTGGTTAAATTGTCTGCAACCATGAGTTGAGTTTTAACTCCAACAAATTTAATATCATTTGACTCTCTCTTTTTTCACGTATAAAATGATGGCGAACATAAATATGATTCGATCGTGCTAAATATTTGCTTGTTGATGCCAATTGCATTGCACTTTGATTGTCGCAATAAATTGTCGGGGGCTTTTCATTGAGTTTTGGGTTGAGTTCTGTTTCAAAATTTCTTAGCCATACAATCTCCTGAACTGTGGCTGAGAGTGTCATGTATTCGGCTTCTGTAGACGATAATGCTATTGTTGGGACCTCTTTGAAGAATATTTACATATCCCGTAACTGAACGCCTTTCATCGGAATCGCTAGCCCAGTCGGAATCAGAATATGCAATTTTATTTTCATTACCACTTTAAGAGAATGTTAATTTGGCGTCCTTTGTTCCCTTCAGGTATCTGAACATTCGCTTTACTGCATTCCAGAGTGCATTTCCAGGACAATTTTTAAAAGTACTGAGCCTATTAACGGCTTGACATATGTCTGGTCTAATGCATTGCAAAGCAAACAGTTGATATGGAATTTCTTGAATTTAGGTAGCTGTTTTGGGAGACATATCCTTTGAAAGTTTGACATTCACATGCATTGGCGTTGACACAACATTGCAGATGTCCATATTAAATTTCTTCAACATTTCGTCTATGTATTCTTCCTGGTCCATATAAAATTTGTCATCTTTTCATAAAATTCGAATTCCTAGGCATTGCTTTGCTTCTCCGAAAAACTTCATTTTGAAATCCTTCATTAATTGAGCTTGTATTTTTTTCCGATATGATTGCTGAATAGTAATATGTCATCGACATATATTGCCAAAAAGTCATATTTGATCCATCTCTGTGCATGTAAATGCAATGATCTACTTTGAATCTACTTTGGATCTACTCAGTCCTATAGAACTTTATTCAATTTCGTATTCCAAACTAAGCTCGACTGCTTGAGCCCATATACTGCTTTATTCAGCTTTAAAACATGATCATCATCACTCTTAATTGGAATACCTTCAGGTTTTTCAACATAGATATCCTCTTCCAGCTCACCTTGTAGAAAAGCTGTGATTGCATCCATTTGTTCTATTTGCAGGTCATATTATGTTGTTAAAGCCATAAGAAAACGTATTGAAGTGTATCTTACTGCAGGCGAATATAATTCGTCGTTATCAATCCCTCTTTTCTGTGTGTAGCCCTTTATATCGAATATTGTTTTCTGGCTCCTTTTTCTTTTTGAAAACCCATTTGGTCTTGATGACATTCACTCCAGGCGGTTTTTCTACTAATTTCCATGTATTGTTATCTTCAAGTGATTTTATCTCACTTTTCATCGCATCAATCCATTTCAGCTTCTTAGGCATCTTCAAGACTTATTGGCTCGTCTGCGCAACATTCTTTTTTGATTGTTAGAGCTTTGTTTTTTACTGCGAGTCTTTCATCGTGGAACCGATGAAACGTCTTGATTATCTACATAATCAATTGCTGCAGGAACATCTTCAATATGTTCGCTTTGAACTTCTTCAGATTGGAGTTCCGCCATGAAGACGCAACTAGAACTGGAAGATGCATGGTCACGCATAGAGCCTGTAAGTAACGTAGCTGCAGTTGATGGTGAAAAGGACCGAAAAGCTAGATGCAAAATTATTTTGGCAATGGACAAGGGTCTGTATGTACATGTCCGTGATTGCAAGAAACCAGCTGAAGTTTGAAAGGCCCTTAAGAATATATTTCAAGACACTGGATTGGACAGAATAGTTGGTTTGTTACAAAGATTGTGTTTTGTACAATTGGTGGAATGTTCTTTAGTGGAAGACTATGTAAATCAGATTATCACAATGGCCCAAAAATTGAACGACATTGGATTCTGTGTTAATGACGAAAGGATTCGAAGTTTGTTACTGAAAGGACGCCCTGTTGAATACCAGCCAATGTGTATGACTATTGGAAGCACAGGTAAACCATTAACAGCGTAGTGTAGTGTAAAGATGAAGTTTATACAGGACATTAAATTTGAACCTTCGTTCTCAAATACTGCATTATTTTCGAAGAAAGGAAAATTTACTGGAGGCAAGTATGTGAAGAGATTTGGTCCAAAACAAGACAAGAAAGGAAAGTCGCTATGCTTCCATTGTGATGGCATTGGTCATTTTGCATCAGATTGCCCGTCAAAGCCTAAGGAAAAGAAGTCCACAAGTAAAGATAGTACAATGTTCGCAGCTTTCAGAGAGGAATCATTAACCGAGGAATGGTGTATTGATAGTGGCGCTACCAATTACATGACAGCAAGACGAGAACAATTTGAACAATTTTTATACCCACCACCGACAGATGGGGGTATATTCATTTTGTCATTCCGTTTGCAACACATCGAAATATCCATTTCCGACCCTATAAAGTATATATATTCTTGATCAGCGTAAAAATCTAAGACGATCTAGACATGTCCGTCCATCTGTCCGTCTGTCTGTTGAAATCACGCTACAGTCTTTAAAAATAGAGATATTGAGTTGAAACTTTGCACAAATTCTTTATTTGTCCATAAGCAGGTTAGGTTCGAAGATGGGCTATATCGGACTATATCTTGATATAGCCCCCATATAGACCGATCCGCCGATTTAGGGTCTTAGGCCAATAAAAGCCACATTTATTATCCGATTTTGCTGAAATTTGGGACGGTGAGTTGTGTTGGGCCCTTCAACGTCCTTCGTCAATTTGGCTCAGATCGGTCCACATTTGGATATAGCTGCCATATAGACCGATCCTCAAATTTAAGGTCTTAGGCCCATAAAATCCACATTTATTATCCGATTTTGCTAAAATTCGAGGCAGTGAGTTGTCTTAGGTTCGATATTCTCCGTCAATATGGCTTAGATCGGTTCAGATTTGGATATAGCTGCCATATAGACCGATCATCAAATTTAGGGTCTTAGACCCATAAAAGCCACATTTATTATCCGATTTTGCTAAAATTCGGGACAGTGAGTTGTCTTAGACCCTTCGACATCCTCCATCAATATGGCTTAGATCGGTCCGCATTTGGATATAGCTGCCATATAGACCGATCCTCAAATTTAAGGTCATAGGCCCATAAAAGCTGCATTTATTATCCGATTTTGCTAAAATTTGAGACAGTGCGCTGTCTTTGGCCCTCCGACGTCCTCCATTAATTTGTCTCAGATCGGTCCAGATTTGGATATAGCTGCCATATAGACCGATCCTCCGATTTAGGGTCATAGGCCCATAAAAGCTGCATTTATCATCCGATTTTGCTGAAATTTGAGTTGATTTAGACCCTTCGACATCCTCCGTCAATATGGCTTAGATCGGTCCAGATTTGGATATAGCTGCCATATAGACCGGAAGATCGGTCAATTTGGGGTCTTAGGCCCATAAAACACGCATTTATTGTCCGATGTCGCCGAAATTTGGTACAGTGAGTTATGTTAAGCCCCTTGACATACTTCTGCATTATCACACAGATCGGTCCAGATTTGGATATAGCTGCCATATAGACCGATCTCTCGTTTTTAGGTTTTGGAGCCATAAAAAACGAATTTATTGTGCGATGTTGCCGAAATTGTGGACAAAGAGTTGAGTTAAGCCCCTCCACATATTTCTGCTATGGGACATAAGGTATGAGTTTTGCAACGGATTTTGATCAAAGGTGATTTACATATATATCCGAGGTGGTGGGTATCCAAAGTTCGGCCCGGCCGAACTTAACGCCTTTTTACTTGTTATGAGTACTCTGGTGAAATTAAATATCTTTTGCTTTCCAATCATTCATCTAAACAGACGTGTTTCTATTGTTTGCTCTGCTAAAATTTTCCGATCCATAAACTTCACTATCACATCATCTTTGCCCCGAGGCAATTGCACTTGAAATGCAAGAAATATGCCTTCCCCGCACTGGTATGACAATATTTGGACTAAGATGCTGCTGCTGTACATATTGCCTCTCGTGAATTCTCGGAGCGGTCACGTAGTTGTCTAGGGCGAGGAGGGTGACTCTTGCACGCCCTTCGGCTTACTAAATTGGCATGGTACCTTACAATGTAGTCAGTGTGGCTGTACTCAAACTGTCGGAAATGCATGCAGTCACTTCTTGCATAGCTTTAGTATGACATACTGTAGGGCTAAAAACCTTTCTCAGCACTGTCGGAAATGCATGTCACTTCTTGCATAACTTTAGTATGACATACTGTAGGGCTAAAAACCTTTCTCAGCCCATTTTAAATAACTAAATCCTTATTTATAGCTTTAATGTTTATTTTCGAAACTTGCTTCAACAGCAAAATTGTGAAAAAAAAAAATTAAATGTGGTTTAGTGCATTGCGTTAATAATGGCACTGTCATTAATGTCATAAACTTCAAAATGAGGTATAAAAATCGATATCAATAAAATTGAATTGAGAATATTAAAAATAAAACCACAAAATCCTATAACCATGACCATATTAAATATCATGCAGAAAGAAAAAAAAACAGTTAAAGAAGAACAAAAAATTAAAAAAAAAAAACATTGTAATGATGATGAATTATGTATAATTAACTGCAAAAATATAATAACAAAATTATTGAAAAAAAACATCAAGTAAGCATATATGAAATATTCATAGATTGTAATTGCAAATGATAACTACGCATTAAAAATGTGTAGAAAAGTGGCAACAAAAAAATATTTATATGTAAGCGAAATAAATAAATTCAACACAATAAACACTAACACTCACTTATAAACACAAACACAAGCATAAACTTAAGTAAAACATCTGGTTAATTTATAAAACCACTAATGAACATTATTTAAATATTTATTAATTAAACTATTAATAATTATTATTATTATTATATACAATTAAGTGCATATGTATGAAGTCTACATTTACATATAGTGAAGAACATTAAAGTATATAAACACATGAAAACCACTAAATAAAATTACAATTCCCAACAACAAAGCAAGAACACACAACAACATACATGAAATACGAATACCAGAAACCTAAACCAAAACCAAAACCAAAAAAAAAAATTAAATTAACGAAAACCCCCAAACAAAACGAAATATGATTATTATAATTGCAATTATAATAGAATAATGATAATTATACATATGATGATGAAACGTAACTATTGTATTACTGCAAATAATTACCACAAAAAAAAAAAAAAAAAAAAGAAAAATGATATACACCCTCTGAAAACCCCAACTGATAAACGAACAAAAATAATATATAATAAATACTAAAATATAAATGTGTAAGTAAACCTTAAAGAAATGAGACATTAAAAAAAACACACTCACACACCGAAACCATTGTCAAATAATACGAGATTAAAACCAAATAATGAATAATAATAAAGAAAGTGTCATCCCTTAAAGAAGAAACATTAGATGTAACAAAAAAAAAGGAAAATTGTTTTTATTATGGTAAGAGGGTTTGTGCAGTTTCAAGGGTAAGTAACGAATGCATGAATTATTCCATAAGTTAACATTTTTAACTAATCATCTGTAAAAAAAAGTAAAACGAAATAAAAAGAAAAATAACAAGTAAAAATGCGTTAAGTTCGGCCGGGCCGAAAATTGGATACCCACCACCTCGGGTATATATGTAAACCACATTCCATCAAAATCCAGTAAAAATTGTATACTCTATGCAGTTATATCGAAATATGTTCCGACCAAATAGTAATAAGTACAAGTAATTGTTCAATTGTGTATAACAAAATATTGGTCTTTTTAGTAGCTATATCTAAAAATAAACCGATCTGACACAGATGTCGAAAAGCCTAACATAAGCCACTGTGTCAATTTTCAGTGAAATCGGATTATAAATGCGCCTTTTATGGGGCCAAGACTTTAAATCAAGATATAGGTCTACATGGAAGCTATATCCAAATCTGGACCGATTTGGGCCAAGTTGCATAAACATGTCGAAAAGCCTAACACAAAGCACTGTCCCGAATTGCAGCGAAATCGGACAATCAATGTGCCTTTTATGGCCCCAAAACCTTAAATGGAGAGTTCGGTCTACATGGCAGCTGTATCCAAATCTGAACCGAAGGGCTTAACCCTACTCACTGTCCCAAATCTCAGCGACATCGGACAATAAATGCGCCTTTTATGGGCGCAAGACCTTAAATCGAGAGATCTGAACCGATCTGTGCCATATTGCAGGAGTATGTCGAAGGGCTTAACATAACTCACTGTCCCAAATTTCGGCGACATCAGACAATAAATGCGAGTTTTATGCCCCCAAAAACCTTAAATCGAGAGATCGGTTTATATGGCAGCTATATGCAAATCTTGATCGACCTTGGAAAAATTGCAGAAACATATCGAGGGGCTTAACCCTACTCACTGTCCCAAATCTCAGCGACATCGGACAATAAATGCACCTTTTTTGGGCCCAAAACCTTTAATCGACAGATCGTTCTATATGGCAGCTATATCCAAATCGGGACCGATCTGTGTCATATTGCAGAAGTACGTCGAAGGTCTTAACCCTACTCACCCTCCCAAATCTCAGCGACATCGGACAATAAATGCGCCTTTTATGGGCGCAAGACCTTAAATCGAGACATCGGTCTACATGGCAGCTATAGCCAAATCTGGACCGATCTGTACCATATTGCAGAAATATGTCGAGGGGCTCAACCTAAATCACTTTCGTAAATTTCGTCGACATAGGGCAATAAATGCGCCTTTAAGGGGCCAAAGCCTTAAAACGACAGATCCTTCTATATGGCAGCCATTTCCAAATCTGAACCGATCTGTACCATATTGCAGAAATATGTCGAGGGGCTTAACTTAACTCACTGTCCCAAATTTCGGCGACATCGGAAAATAAATGCGCCTTTTATGGGCGCAAGACCCGGGCCTAAGACCCTAAATCGGCGTATCGGTCAATATGGGAGCTATATCCAAATCTGAACTAATATGGACCAAATTAGATAAGTATGTCGAAGGGTCTAATACAACTCAGTGTCCAAAATTTCAACAAAATCGGATTATAATTGTGGCGTTTATGGGCCTTAAAACCTAAATCGGCGGATCGGTCTATATGGAAGCTATATCACATAGTTCGATATAGCCTATCTTCGAACTTAACCAGCTAATAGAAAAAACAAGTAAAAGCGAGCTAAGTTCGGCCGGGCCGAATCTTATATACCCTCCACCATGGATCTCATTTTTTGAGTTCTTTTCTCGGCATCTCTTTTTAGGCAAAAAAGGATTTAAGAAGAGATTTGCTCTGCTATTAGAGAGATATCAAGATATGGTCCAGTTTGGACCACAATTAAAATATATATTGGAGACCTGTGTAAAATGTCAGCCTATTCGAATAAGAGCCCTTCGGGGGCTCAAGAAGTAAAATAGAAAGATCGATTTATACAGGAGCTGTATCCGGCTATAGACCGATTCAGACCATAATAATCACGCTTGTTGATGGTCAGGGGAGGATCCGTCGTACAAAATATCAGGCACATCGGATAATAGGTGCGACCTCTAGAGGCTTAAGAAGACAAGATCCCAGATTGGTTTATATGGCAGCTATATCAGGTTATTAACCGATTTAAACCTTATTTGACACAGTTGTTGCAAGTAAGAATAATATAAGTCATGCAAAATTTCAGCCAAATCGGATAGGAATTGCGGCCTCTAGAAGCTCAAAATGTCAAGTCCCCAGATCTGTTTAAATGGCAGCTATATCAGTTTATGGATCGATTCGAAACTTCGCACAGTTGTTGGATATCATAACAAAATAATTCGTGCAAAAATTCATTCAAATCGGATAAGAATTGTGCCATCTAGAGGCTCAAGAAGTCAAGACCCAAGATCGGTTTATATGGCAGCTATATCAGGTTATGGACCGATTTAAACCATACTTGGCACAGTTGTTGGACATCATAGCAAAACACGTCGTGCAAAATTTTATCCCAATCGGATAAGAATTGTGCCATCTAGAGGCTCAAGAAGTCAAGACCCAAGATCGGTTTATATGACAGCTATATAAGGTTATGGACCGATTTTAACCATACTTGGCACAGTTGTTGGATATCGTAACAAAACACGTCGTGTAAAATTTCATCCCAATCGGATAAGAATTGCGCCTTCTAGAGGCGCAAGAAGTCAAGACCCAAGATTGGTTTATATGGCAGATATATCTGGTTATCGACCGATTTGAACCATACTTGGCACAGTTGTTGGACATCATAGCAAAACACATCGTGCAAAATTTCATTCCAATCGGATAATAATTGCGCACTCTAGAGGCTCAAGAAGTCAAGACCCAAGATCGGTTTATATGGCAGATATATCAAAATATGGACCGATTTGGGCCATTTACATACCAACCGACCTACACTAATAAGAAGTCTTTGTGCAACATTTCAAGCGGTTAGCTTTCAAATTCAGGCACGAATATTAAGTGGTCTTATAAATATAAGTCACTGTTGAATTTTGGAATTCAAATTTCAGCGAAATCGGATACAAAATAAAGCTTTTATGGGCTTCAGACCCTTAACCGGCATATCGGTCTATATGACAGCTATATCTAAATACAGTCCGACTCTTAAATTTGAGTCAGATGACGGGTGGCCTAAAACTACTCACTGTTGCAAATTTCAGTGAAATCGAGTAAAAAAATAAGCTTTTATGGTTTTCAGACCCTTTATCGGGAGATCGGTCTATATGGAAGCTATATCTAAATATAGTCCGATCTTCACCATATTTATGTCTGATGTCGGGAGACCTAAAGAAATCACTGTTTAAAATTTCAGCAAAATCGGATGAAGCGATTTGGCCGGTTCAAGAACTTAACCAGCGTGCATCAAAAAGACGTATCTGTGCCAAATGACGTGACATTCAGCCACTTTTGAGCCTCATCGCTAGCGCTCTTAACTCAGAACGAAATGGCAAACCTTACTGAAGAGAAATTTCAGAGAAATTTCTTTGTTTACAATTCCCAGAGGGAAAATAGATAGACACATTGCACTATGGGCTCAATGAAGAGGTTTTAGAGGCAACAACTCCCGGCAAGCAAGGTGAGCGTTGAATTGACCTCCTCCAAGTAAGCTCTTATCGGGCGCAATTATTAACCGATATGGCTAATATTACTCCCAGAGATATCATTAGTTGGAATCAGGGCTGCGGAGTCGAAAAACTTTACTCGGCTCCGACAGCCGTCCGTTTTTTTTTTATACTCTCCACCATAAGATGGGGGGTATACTAATTTCGTCATTCTGATTGTAACTACTCGAAATATTCGTCTGAGACCCCATAAAGTATATATATTCTTGATCGTCGTGAAATTTTATGTCGATCCAGCCATGTCCGTCCGTCTGTCCGTCCGTCCGTCCGTCTGTCTGTCGAAAGCACGCTAACTTCCGAAGGAGTAAAGCTAGCCGGTTGAAATTTTGCACAAATACTTCTTATTAGTGTAGGTCGGTTGGTATTGTAAATGGGCCATATCGGTCCATGTTTTGATATAGCTGCCATATAAACCGATCTTGGGTCTTGACTTCTTGAGGCTCTAGAGTGCGCAATTCTTATCCGATTGGGATGAGATTTTGCACTACGTTGTTTGTTATGATATTAGACAACTGTGCCAAGTATGGTTCAAATCGGTCTATAACCTGATATAACTGCCATATAAACCGATCTTGGGTCTTGACTTCTTGGGCCTCTAGAGTGCGCAATTCTTATCCGATTGGAATGAAATTTTGCACGACGTGTTTTGTTATGATATCCAACAACTGTGCTAAGTATGGTTCAAATCGGTCCATAACCTGATAAAGCTGCCATATAAACCGATCTTGGGTCTTGACTTATTGAGCCTCTAGAGGACGCAATTCTTATCCAATTTGAATGAATTTTGGCACGTAGTATTTTGTTATGATATCCAACAACTGTGCTGAGTATAGTTCAAATCGCTCCATAACCTGATATAGCTGCCATATAAACCGATCTTGGGTCTTGACTTCTTGAGGCTCTAAAGTGCGCAATTCTTATCCGATTGGGATGAAATTTTGCACTACGTGTTTTGTTATGATATTCAACAACTGTGCCAAATATGGTTCAAATCGGTTCATAACCTGATATAGCTGTCATATAACCGATCTTGGGTCTTGACTTTTTGAGCCTCTAGAGTGCGCAATTCTTATCCGATTGGAATGAAATTTTGCACGACATGTTTCGTTATTATATCCAACAACTGTGCCAAGTATGGTTCAAATCGGTCTATACATGATATAGCTGCCATATAAACCGATCTGGGATCTTGACTTCTTGAGCGTCCAGAGGTCGCAATTATTATCCGATTTGCCTGAAATTTTGTACGACGGATTCTCTCATGACCATTAACATACGTGTTTATTATGGTCTGAATCGGTCTATAGCCCGATACAGCTCCCATATAAATCGATCTCTCTATTTTACTTCTTGAGCCCACAAAGAGCGCAATTCTTATTCGAATTGGCTGACATTTTACACAGGTCTCCAACATAAATATAATTTAATTGTGGTCCAAACCGGACCATATCTTAATATCGCTCTAATCGCAGAACAAATCTTTTCTTATATCCTTTTTATGCCTAAGAAGAGACGCCGGGAAAAGAACTCGACAAATGCGATCCATGGTGGAGGGTATATAAGATTCGGCCCGGCCGAACTTAGCACGCTTTTACTTGTTTTTTTTTTTGCTAAGTTAAAAATTTGGAAAAAAAAAATAATTCTCTATGCCAATATGCTTTTATAACAACAATTTTTTTTTAACTACAATAGTTTCATTCGTTTAATTTATGCCATTCCAAATTTCATTAGACTACCTCTTTCCTAACACGAGCTAGAATTTTTCTAAGACAGTTCTCTTCTTGGTTATTGTTCTACCTATTCGACGTTAATAAGTTAAGTCAGTTTATCCAAATTCGCCTATCCGTTCAACAGATAGCCAAAAAAAATCATGAT
This sequence comes from Stomoxys calcitrans, assembly GCF_963082655.1. Taxonomy (NCBI): domain Eukaryota; kingdom Metazoa; phylum Arthropoda; class Insecta; order Diptera; family Muscidae; genus Stomoxys; species Stomoxys calcitrans. Next base: position 30,785,684 of record NC_081553.1, on the reverse strand, counting down.
ATTGTCCGATCGAATTAGCTTATCAGCATGGAATTTTTCATGGATACTTCTGATGCTGGTCGTTGGCCGTTGCAAATGGATCATTTGTTCCAGATTGATTTTAGTTTATAATACTAAACACTTAAAAATTCTTTCGTACTACTTTTCTGAGTATGGACTTTCAAGCTGTTTGAAAAATGAGCTTATTTCAAAAAAGCTGCCATATAAACCGATCTGGGATCTGGACTTCTTGAGCTGCTAGAGGGCATAGTTCTTATTCGATTTGGCTGAAATTTCGCATGAGGTGTTTTATTATGACTTCCAACAACTATGCTGAGTATGGTGGAAATCGGTCCATAACCTGATATAGCTGTCGTATAAACCCATCTGGGGCTTTGACTTCTTGAGAGTCTAGAGTGCGTAATTAATATCCGATTTGGCTGAAGTTTTGCATGACGTGTTTTGTTATGACTTCCAACAACTGTGCAAAGAATAGTTTAAATCGGTCCATAACCTGATATAGCTGCCATATAAACCGATATTGGGATCTTGACTTGTTAAGCCGCTAAAGGCGCAAGCATTATCCGATTTGGCTGAAATATTTGTACAACGGCTTCTCTCATGACCTTTAACATACGTATCGAATATGGTATGAATCGGCTTATAGCCTAATACAGCTCCCCTATAAACCGATCTCCCTATTTTATTTCTTCAGCCCCTAAAGTGCGCAATACTTACTAGATTTGGCTAAAATTTTTACGCAATGACTTCAACTATGGTCTCCATTACCGGACCATTTCAATTATGGTCCAACATGAACCATAATTTGAAATTGTTCCAATAACATAGCAATTCTTTTCTTTTATCCTTTGTTTGCCTTGAAAGAGATAACGTGGCAAAAGCTCGATAAATGCGATCCATGGTGGAGGGTATATAAGATTCGCCCCGGCCCAACTTAGTACTTTTTTAGTACTAAATCAGTAAGGAAGGGCAAAAGTCGGGCGGTGCCGACTGTGTAATACCCTACACCTACCCTTTAAGTAAAATTTGGGAGCTATATCCAATTCTGAACCAAATTTGATGGACCTCGGCGAGCAAATATGTTCAAACTGTAATAACCACGGTTGACAAATGACATTATTTTTGCAAATTACCAAAATCTGACAAACATATATATGGGAGATATATCTAATTCTAAACCGATTTCGAGCAAACTTCTCAGATAATGTGCTGGTCGTCGAGGAAAGCGTTGTGCAAAATTTTGGCAAGATTGGTCAAACAATGCGCTTGCAGTGGCTGTAGAGGTGAAAATCTGGCGATATACATATAAAAAAATTTTTCCTGCCAAATTTCGAGAGAATCGTTTACTAAATGACCATTTTATCGCATTATTACTGAAAATCGGACGAACATATATATGGGAGCTATATCCAGATCTGAACCGATTTTTTCCAATTTCAATAGGCTTCGTCTCTCTAAAACATGCCTGTACCAAATTTGAAGACGGTCGGATGAAAACTGCGACCTATACTTTATACACAAACTAGGTGACCCGGGCCCGCTCCGCTGCGCCTTCTTTTACTTTATATGGAACAAAAGTTTTCTTGGAATATTTATTTTCGACAATTAAAGAGCTTTTAGTGAAATACCATGCTACGAAAATAGTATATCGCTTGACTAACAATTTAACAATATAAGTGCCTTTATCTGAATCCCATATGATCTTTATTGGTCTACGAATTTAAGTTTGGATGTAAGGCGATAAGGTTATCAAATTCGTTTTCGAGTCTTAAATACCTCATATTGGCATGATCGAAAATTTTTTACCCTTTGCGGGGTGTTTTGGGGATGGGATGATTCCCTAAATACATGGTCCTACATTTGGATATCAAATTCGTATTCTACTCCCAAATACCTTTATTTGAGCCCCATATTGCGATGGTCACAAAAAAATTGCTGCTTGTGGGGTATTTTGGGAAAAGGGGTAGACCTCCAGAAAATTGGTCCCGAAAATGGGTATCAATTCTTGCTCTACCCCCAATACCTTTCATTGAAGCTCCACATTGACATGGTCGGTATATATGGCCGATTTAGGGGTGTTTTGGGGATTAGGGTGGTCGCCCAAACACTAATCCCGGAAAATATATCAGTAACGTGCTCTATTCTCATATATCTCTATATTATTTACTTGAACCCCATATTGCCATTGCCCTCAAAATTGGATATCAAATTCGTTTTCAAATCTCATTTAAACTCCTTATTGCAAAAGTCAGCAAATATGTCCGGTTTGGGGTATTGGCCCTAAAAACTATGAATATTTAGTTCCACTCTCTTGGTGAGCAAATACGTCCTATTTGGGGGTTGTTATGGTGGTGGAATGTCCCCTAGACAGTTGGTCCCTAATGTTGATATCAGATACGTGGTCTACTCCCAAATACCTTTAATTTGAGCCCCATATTTCCATAGTCAGCAAACGTTACCGGCTTGGGGGTGTTTTTGGGGGATGGGCGACCACTCAGTGAGTTGGCCTTGTAAACATATATCGGATTCGTGTTCCACTCTAAAAACCCTCTTATTTGAGCCTCATATTGCAAAAGTCAGCAAATACTTACTATTTGGGTGGTGTTGTGAGGGGGCGTGGCCCCATAAACACTTTTCCCAAATATTTATATCAGATTCGTTCTTTACTCCCAAAGCCGTTTCATTTGAGCCCCATATGGCTATGGTCGTACATTTGTCCCCTTTGTGGGATGTTTTTGGGGAGAGGCGGCCCCCCAAACACTTGGTCCCGTATTTGGATATCAGATTCTACACTCAAATACCTTTTATTTAAGCCCCATATTCCCATGGTCAGTAAATAAGTCCTATTTGGGGAGAGTTTTGGGGAAACTTGGTCCCACATTTGGGTATCAGATTCGTAATCTACTCGCAAATACCTTTCATTTGAGTCCCATATTGCCATGGTGGGTAAATATGTCCGATTTAGGGGTGTTTTGGGGGTTAGGGTGGTCCCCCTAGCACTCGGTTCGACAAATGGATATCAGATACGTTTTCTTATCCTAAATACCTTTCATTTGAGTCCCATTTTGTCGTGATTGGTCTAAATATATGTTTGATAGGTTTTAGGGTGGGGCGGCCCACCTAGGTACCCCATCCGAAATTTGGATACAAATTTTTATTTTTGTGGTACTATATGAGATCACAAAAAAATTCGCTTAAATTGCACCACACATCTCCGAGATCTGGCGTTGCTGAAAATTAGGATAAGGGGGAGGGTCCGCCGCCCCTTCTGATATCAAAAAATGTAGTGCTCTATTTTCACCACGGGATCATTATGCACCATCTGTGAAAATTTCAAGAAAATCGGTTCAGCCGTTTCTGAGTCTATAAGGAAACATACAAACAAACAAACAAACCTACAAACAAACAAACCTACAAACAAACAAACCTACAAACAAACAAACCTACAAACAAACACAAATTGATTTTTAATATATATAAGACTAACATGGACAGACAGACGGACGGACAGAGAGACAGACGGACATAGCTAAATCGAATCAGAAAGTGATTCTGAGTCGATCGGTATATTTATCAATGGGTCTATCTCTCTTCCTTTTGGGTGTTACAAACAAATGCACAATGCTCTACCTCAGTAGTGGTGTAAGGTATAATAAACCGATTTGGTGGTGTAAGGTATAATACATTTTTTACGAAATTTGGAAAGTAATGCCACCACGTAAATATCTTCCCAATAAAAATTGTTCCCCCATATAACCTCTTGAAAATTTAATCTTTGTCTGATGTGATTTCTTCAAACTAATCCAGATATACATAAACCAAATTTAAGCCTACATTTTTTTCCAAAATCCATGGTGGTGGGAACCCAAGATTGAATCCCACTCGTTTTAACTTGTTAGTATTAAAATATTATTGTCTAATAATAATACGCAATTCCCGTTTCAAAGCCATGTGTTTATTTAAAGTCTTATTTTGTAGTACAGTGCCAATATATAATGAAATAAAATAATTCACTGATAACATACACTACGGCTAATCTTGAATCCATTGCAAAAGTAAATCCCCATTCAGCGCAATTACCAAACTTCACGACAACGTCCTCGGCTGTCAGGCAGATAACCTGGTTGGCAGGGGAAGTCAATCATGGCCACCTTGCCGCCTTTCTTCTGCTTGGAAATTGCAATATCATGTTCTTGGGCGACAAGTTCCTCGTTGAAGTTGACACAATAGAAATATTTTTGGATAGGTCGCTTTTGATGATTGCACACCAAGCTGTCGACACATGTTTGCACACAGGGCTTTGGTTGTTCGGCGTTTTGTAATTTGCGCTTGCACTTGAAGCTCAATGAGCAGCCGGGTTCAAGTTCTGGTAAATTTTTCGAAACAATATATCCATCAGGGAAACGAGCGCTTTCCTCCTCTTCTACGGCATTTGAACTCTGTGTTGTTGTGGTAGTAGTCTCACAGTAGCCCAATGAAGCCAAGAGGCCAGCAAATAAAAATATCGCTAAATACGTTTTTAGCATTTTTCAAAAGTTTTTTTCAATCAAACAACGATTGGGTGGTGTTCTTTACAAGCCGCGTGTCAAGACTATCGCACTTGAAATTTTGAGAAGAGCTTTAACCATGGAATATTTTTCAAGCTATATGTTCACTTTCCAGCACTTTTGTTGATAACCTTTTAAACTCATTTTGATTTTGTTTTGGTTTTTTTGAATTGGTTTTTTGTGTAAGCATGGCATTGTGCTAAGTAAATTCCGATTCAGTTTTGTGTTAATGATTACTTATGTCTAAGTTTGCATTTATAGTAATGATCGTGGAATTGTTAAAAGTGCGTGCTTTTAGAATTTTTATACCCACCACTGAGGGATGGGGGTATATTCATTTTGTCATTCCGTTTGCAACACATCGTATATATATTCTCGATCAGCGTAAAAATCTAAGACGATCTAGCCATGTACCTCCGCCCGTTTGTCCGTCCGTCCGTCTGTCTGTTGAAATCACGCTACAGTCTTTAAAAACAGAGATATTGAGCTGAAATTTTGCACAGATTCTTTTTATACCCTCCACCATAAGATGGGGGGTATACTAATTTCGTCATTCTGTTTATAACTACTCGAAATATTCGTCTGAGACCCCATAAAGTATATATATTCTTGATCGTCGTGAAATTTTATGTCGATCTAGCCATGTCCGTCCGTCTGTCTGTCAAAAGCACGCTAACTTCCGAAGGAGTAAAGCTAGCCGCTTGAAATTTTGCACAAATATTTCTTATTAGTGTAGGTCGGTTGGTATTGTAAATGGGCCATATCGGTCCATGTTTTGATATAGCTGTCATATAAACCGATCTTGGGTCTTGACTTCTTGAGCCTCTATTCTTATCCGATTTGAATGAATTTCGGCACGACGTGTTTTGTTATGATATCCAATAACTGTGCCAAGTATGATTCAAATCGGTTCATAACCTGATATAGCTGCCATATAAACCGATCTTGGGTCTTGACTTCTTGAGCCTCTAGAGGTCGCAATTATTATCCGATTGGAATAAAATTTCGCACGACGTGTTTTGTCATGATATACAACAACTGTGCCAAGAATGGTTCAAATCGGTTCATAACCTGATATAGCTGACCTATAAACCGATCTTGGGTCTTGACTTCTTGAGCCTCTAGAGTGCGCAATTCTTATCCGATTTGAATGAAATTTCGCACGACGTGTTTTGTCATGATATCCAACATCTGTGCCATGATTGGTTCAAATCGGTCTATAACCAGATATAGCTGTCATATAAACCGATCTTGGGTCTTGACTTGTTGAGCCTCTAGAGGGCGCAATTCTTATCCGATTTGAATGAATTTTGGCACGACGTGTTTTGTTACAATATCCAACAACTGTGCCAAGTATGGTTCAAATAGGTTCATTACCTGATACAGCTGTCATATAAACCGATCTGGGATCTTGGGATCGGATCTTATTATCCGATTTGCCTGAAATTTTGTACGACGGATTCTCTCATGACCGTCAAAATACGTGTTTATTATGGTCTGAATCGGTCTATAGCCCGATACAGCTCCCATATAAATCAATCTCTCTATTTTACTTCTTGAGCCCCCAAAGGGCGCAATTCTTATTCGAATTGGCTGACATTTTACACAGGTCTCTAGCATATAATTTAATTGTGGAGTCCAAACGGAACATATCTTGATATCGCTCTAATAGCAGAGCAAATCTTTTCTTATATCCTGTTTTGCCTAAGAAAAGATGCCGGGAAAAGAACTCGACAAATGCGATCCATGGTGGAGGGTATATAAGATTCGGCCGGCCGAACTTAGCACGCTTTTACTTGTTTTGTCTATAATCAGGCTAAGTTCGAAATGGGCTATATCGGACTTTATCTAGCCCCCATATAGAACGATCCGCCGATTTAGGGTCTTACGCCCATAAAAGCCACATTCATTATCAGATTTGCTAAAATTTGGGACAGTGAGTTATGTTAGGCCCTTCGACATCCTTCTTTAATTTGGCTCAGATCGGTCCAGATTTGGATATAACTGTCATATAGACCGATCTGCCGATTTAGGGTCTTAGGTCCATAAAAGCTACACTTATTATTTGATTTGGCCCAGATCTGTACAGATTTGGATATAGCTGCCATATAGACCGATCGCTCGATTTAAGGTTTTGGGCCGATACAAGGCACATTTATTGTCGGATGTTGTCGAAATTTGGGACAGTGAGTTAAGTTAAGCCCCTTGACATACTTCTGCAATATGACACAGATCGGTTCAGATTTGGATATAGCTGCCATATAGCCCGATATCTCGATTTAAGGTTTTGGGCCCATAAAAGACGCATTTATTGTTCAATGTCGGCGAAATTTGGGACAGTGAGTTGCGTTAGGCCCTTCAACATTCTTCTTTAATTTGGCTCAGATCGGTTCAGATTTGGATATAGCTGCCATATAGACCGATTTCTCGATAAAATGTTTTGGGGCCATAATAGACGCATTTATTATCCGATTTTCCCGAAATTTGGGACAGTGAGTTGCGTTAGGCCCTTCAACATTCTTCTTTAATTTGGCCCAAATCGGTCCAGATTTGGATATAGCTGCCATATAGACCGATCCTCAAATTCAGGGTCTTAGGCCCATAAAAGCCACATTTATTATCCGATTTTGCTGAAATTTGGGACGGTGAGTTGTGTTAGGCCCTTCAACATCCTCCGTCAATAAGGCTCAGATCGGTTCAGATTTGGATATAGCTGCCATATAGACCGATCCTCAAATTCAGGGTCTTAGGCCCATAAAAGCCACACTTATTATCCGATTTTGCTGAAATTTAGGACAGTGAGTTGTGTTAGGCTCTTCGACATCTTTCTGCAATATGACACAGATCGGTTCAGATTTGGATATAACTGCCATATAGACTCATCGCTCGATTTAAGATTTTGCGCCCATAAAAGGCACATTTATTGTCCGATGTTGTCGAAAATTGGTACAGTGAGTTATGGTAAGCCCCTTGACATACTTCTGCAATATGACACAGATCGGTTCAGATTTGGATATAGCTGCCATATAGCCCGATATCTCGATTTAAGGTTTTAGGCCTATAAAAGGCGCATTTATTGTCCGATGTCGCCAAAATTTTGGACAGTGACTTAAGTTAAGCCCCTTGACATACTTCTGCAATATGACACAGATCGGTTCAGATTTGGATATAGCTGCCATATTGCCCGATATCTCGATTTAAGGTTATGGGCCCATAAAAGACGCATTTATTGTCCAATGCCACCGAAATTTGGGACAGTGAGTTGCGTTAGACCCTTCAACATTCTGCTTTAATTTGGCTCAGATCGATTCAGATTTGGATATAGCTGCCATATAGACCGATCTCTCGATAAAATGTTTTGGGGCCATAATAGACGCATTTATTATCCGATTTCAGCGAAATTTGGGACAGTGAGTTACGTTAGGTTCTTTGACAATTGTCAGTAATTTGGCCCAAATCGGTTCAGATTTGAATAGAGCTGCCATATAGACCTATCTAGCGACTTTAGGTTTTGCGCCTATAAAAGGCACATTTATTGTCCTGTTTCGCCGAAATTTGGGACACTCAGTTGTGTTAGGCCCATTGTCAGCTTTCCTTAATTTGGCCCAGATTGGTTCAGATTTTGATATAGTTGCCATATAAACCGATCTCCCAATTTGACTTCGTGAGCCCCTGGAAGCCCCAATTTTCATCCAATTTGGCAGAACACATTTTGCACACAGTGTTCTGTTATGACTTCCAACAGCTGTGTTAAGTACGGTCTAAATCGGCCTATAACCTGATGTAAAAATGCAAATTTCGCCCATGAACATTCCATTAAGGAACACGGGCAAACTACTCACATATCAATGAGTGCAGTCCGATTCAAGTTTTAAGCTCAATGATAAGGGGCCTCCTTTTTATAGCCGAGTCCGAACGGCGTGCCGCAGTGCAACACCTCTTTGGAGAGAGAAGTTTTACATGGCATAGTACCTCACAAATGTTGCCAGCATTAGGAGGGGAAACCACCGCTGAATTTTTTTTCTGATGGTCTCGCCTGGATTCGAACCCAGGCTTTCAGCGTCATAGGCGGGCATGCTCACCTCTGCGCTACGGTCGCCTCCTGATGTAGCTCCCATATAAACCGATCTCCCATCTTGAGCCCCTGAAATCCGCAGTTTTTATACGATTTGGTAGAAGGGTTTAAGCGTATTTCCCATCAGCAAAATCGGAAAAAATTTGAGGGTTATAAGAGCCAAGAAGTTTAATCAAGACCAGTCAGAAACTTAAAGAAGATTTTACTACAAAAAATTTTACTACAAGATAATAACTTAATAGAGTAGCCATATGAAGTAAAAGACCTGCCTGGATTGTATTTCTCATGGCTCTATGAAGTCATAACAAAACACCATGTGCAAAAGTTTTTCTAAATGGGTTAAAAAATTAAGACCCTTATGGGGTCTTCATTCAATTTCGAGGTGTTAGAACGGGAATGTGTGTTTTGAATATACCTCCCATAAAAATCAATAGCCCAAAAAACTTTCTGTAGTGACTTTCTGAATGTTTTGACTGCCATTTAATATTTTGAACTTTAGAATTGCCCATCCTTTCCCTTTTTGTTTTCAGGCGACTTGTTTGACAAACATTGCATTTGTTTAAATCCTCCCCTCCCTTAACTGTATGCGACGTGTGTCCATATTTTAGAATGTTTGCATTTATTTAAATTTAATTTTCTGGTTTACAGATCCGTGTAATCACATTTGTCCACTTCCGCTTACGAAAAAATCAACATTACAAAAAGTGAAACATACAACAAACGCCTGCACCCAAAGCTCGTCGTTTCGCGACCAATGTATGCAAATAAATGCACACTTAAACCAATTCATTTGGATTTCATGTCATTGCATATTAATGCAAATCACCGATGCTATTTCAAAATTCTATGCGCCATATTTACACACACTCCTACACGAGGAGTTCGTGTGAGCGTAGGGTAGGTGTGTGTATGGGTTTGTTTACATTTATAGTCGTGGGTGCAGTGGTTATTGTGGTCATATTGGCGCCCTAATTTTGTTCATAATAAATAATATTCATAAAATAAACCACACGAGCTATGTTAAATCAGGTGCATAATGAGCGAATGCATTGAATGCATTTCCGAATGCATTTGAACTGATTTAAATTGCGTATAGCCAGCGAATTACAATGATATGGACAATAAGGACCTGGGCAGGATGACAACCCTATTGACAGTGCTGACAACACCCACAGCATCAAATTAGGGAAATTAGAAACCAAATTTTAATGAAATTTAATGCAAACACCTGTTCAAATGTGTTGGCAATGTGTGATAGTGTGCGTGTGTGTGTGGGTGTCTTCATGCTATGCGCCAATAAATGAGTTTAAAATCAACAATCACTGCGTTTTAAATTCTAATATGCATTTTTACCCATAATAGCAATGGCAGTGTTTTGCCCGATGAAGGGAAAATTAAATTAATTTTGAATTTAAATATTTACCATAAAAATTTTGCAGAGCAAATAATTTTTCGGTTTTTTTATAACCACCATCATAGGATAGGGGTTATATTCACTTAGTCATTTCTTTGGCAACACATAGAAATATACCTTTCCGACCCTATCTAAAATCTAAGACTATCTAGCCATGTCCGTCCGTCTGTCTGTTAAAATCACGCTTCAGTCTTTAAAAATAGAGATATTGAGCTGAAACGTTGCACATATTCTTTTTTGTCTATAAGCAGCTTAAGTTCGAAGATGAGCTATATCGGACTATATCTTGATATAGCCCCCATATAGACCGATCCTCCGATTTAGGGTCTTTGGCCCATAAAAGCCACATTTATTATCCGATTTTGCTGAAATTTGGGACAGAGAGTGGTGTTAGACGCCTCGACTTTATTCGCTAGTTTCGCCCAGATCGGTCCAGATTTGGCTATAGCTGCCATATAGACCGATCCTCCGATTTAAGGTCTTAGGTCCATAAAAGCGACATTTATTAACCGATTTTGCTGAATTTTGGGACAGTGAGTTGTGTCCCTTTGACATCCTTCCTCAATTTGGCCCAGATCGGTCCAGATTTGGATATAGCTGCCATATAGACCGATCTCTCGGTTTTTGGTTTTGGGGCCAAAAAAGGCGCATTTATTGTACGATTTTGCGGAAATTTGAGACATTGAGTTGGGGTAGGCTCTTCGACGTTTTTCATTAGTTTCGCCCTCATCGGTCCAGATTTGGATAAAGCTGCCATATAGACCGATCTCTTGGTTTTTGGTTTTGGGGCCATAAAAGGTGCATTTATTGTACGATTTTGCTGAAATTTGGGACAGTGAGTTGTGTTAGGCCCTTCGACATCCTTCCTCAATTTGGCCCAGATCGGTCCAGATTTGGATATAGCTGCCACATAGACCGATCTCTCGGTTTTTGGTTTTGGGGCCAAAAAAGGCGCATTAATTGTACGATTTTGCCGAAATTTGAGACATTGAGTTGTGTTAGGCGCCTCGACATTATTCGTTAGTTTCGCCCAGATCGGTCCAGATTTGGATATAGCTGCCATATAGACCGATCCTCCGATTTAGGGTCTTAGATCCATAAAAGCCACATTTATTAACAGATTTTGCTGTAATTTGGGACAGTGAGTTGTGTTAGGCCCTTCGACATCCTTCGTTAATTTGGCCCAGATCGGTCCAGATTTGGATATAGCTGCCATATAGACCGATCCTCCGATTTAGGGTTTTAGGCCCATAAAAACCACATATATTATACGATTTTGCTGAAATTTGAGACGGTGAGTTGTGTTAGGCTCCTCGACATTATTCGTTAGTTTCGCCCAGATCGGTCCAGATTTGGATATAGCTGCCATATAGACCGATCCTCCGATTTAGGGTCTAGGGCCCATATAAGCCACATTTATTATCCGATTTTGCTGAAATTTGGGACAGTGAGTTGCGTTAGGCCCTTCGACATCATTCGTGAAATTGGCCCAGATCGGTGCAGATTTGGATATAGCTGCCATATAGACCGATCCTCCGATCTAGGGTCTCAGGTCCATAAAAGCCACATTTATTATCCGATTTTGCTGAAATTTGGGAAATTAGTATTGCGTTAGGCTCTTTGACGTCCTTCGTCAATTTGGTCTAGATCGGTCCAGATTTGGATATAGCAACCATATAGACCGATCTCTCGATTTAAGGTTTTGGCCCCATAAAAGGCGCATTTATTGTCCCATTTCGATTTTGCTGAAATTTGGGACAATGAGTTGCGTTAGGCTCTTTGACGTCCTTCGTCAATTTGGTCCAGATCGGTCCAGATTTTGATATAGCTGCCATATAGACCAATCACTCGATTTTAGGTTTTGGGACCATAAAAGGCGCATTTATTTTCCGATTTCGCCGAGATTTGGGACAGTTCCTTGGCTTTTCGACATCCGTGTCGCATATGGTGCAGATCGGTTTATTTTTAGTTATAGCTTCTAAAAAGACCGATTAGTATTTGGTCCAAATCGGAACATATTTCGATATAACTGCTATGGGACATATGGTATGCAATTTACGTCGGCTTTTGATAAAAGGTGGTTTCTATATATACCCGAGGTGGTGGGTATCCAAAGTTCGGCCCGGCCGAACTTAACGCCTTTTTACTTGTTTGATATCGGGAGGGGGGCGGACCCTCCCCCTTACCCCAAAAGTACTAGCCAAAAATAAAAGTGGACCCATCGGGATAAAATGGGATTTAAAAGAAAGGTATTCAAGAGGAAACAAAGGCTATGTAATTCTTTAATATCGGGAGGGGGCGGATCCTCCCCTTACCCCAAAAGAACTACCCAAAAATAAAAGTGGACCGATCGGGACAATATGGGATTCAAATGAAAGATATTCAAGAGGAGAGTACGAATTTCATAATAAAAGTTGGCTCCAAGTACCTGGGGCGCCACCCCAGCCCCTAAACGCCTTAAAATAGTTTTATTTGACGATCGTAATAATATGGGGCTCAAATGAAAGGTATTAGGGAGTAGATTACGAATATCGTCAGGGAGTGGGAATGGGCTTTATAATTTTTGATAACGGAAGGGTGGAGGGACCACCGTTACCCCAAAACACCTCCCGAAATCAAAGGTGGACCGATGAGGACAATATGGGTATCAAATTAAAAGTATGCGGGAGTTGATAACGAATCTGGCATACAAATTCATGTCGAATATAGGGGGTCACCCCACTCCCACAAAAACGTCCAAAATGGGCACATTAGCCAATCACTGATATATGGGACTCAGTTGGTTTGTTCCGTATAGACTGAAAAACGGCATAATATATTTTCTAGAAATTTTCGCATATTGTGTAGGTTGGTCTGGAAGGAAACATAGGTTATATAATTTTTCGTTTACGGGAGGGGTTACGGACCCTCCCCCTTACCCCAAAAACACAACACAAAATCAAAAGTGGACCGATCGGGACAATATGAGTATCAAATGAAAGGTATTGGACAGTAGAATACGAATATGGTATTAACCAACTCAACCCCAAAATTCTCCCAAACAGACATATTGGACGTTCATTTCAATATGAGGCTGAAATGAAAAGTATTCGGGATAAGATTTCAAATATGGCATTCAAAATCAGATCGAAGTATGGGGGGTTACGCCACCCCTCAAAACCGCCATTAGACCCATTATGACTATATGATACATGACTAAGCCGATTTTCTTAAAATTTTCGTTGATTGTGTACGTTTGTCTGGAAGGAAACATAGGCTGTATAATTTTTAGATATCGGGTGGAAGCGGACCCTCCCCTTTACAAAAACGCCGCCCATATCCGAAAGTGGTCTGATGAGCACAATAACGGTATCAAATGAATGGTATTGGAGACCCAAAAACGAATATGGTATTGAAATTTGGATCCAAGTACCCAGCGGAGCCAAGTGTTTTGGGGTACGCCCTAAAACACCCCCTAAGCTGAATTTAAATTCCGTTGGGAATAAAGAACGAATTTGATATCTATTTTCAGTGCAAAGTACCGGTGGCCGTCCCAGCCCCAAAACACCCTCAAAACGGTTCACGTTTACCGGCCATGGCAATATGGGACTCAAATTAAGAGATTTTGAAGTGCAGCCTGAGTTAGATATCCATATTTGATTCTAAATTTCTGAAGTGCCTTCCCTCCCCTAATGAGAACATTACCCTATGAAGAACATTTCTGCCAGGAACCGAGAAGGGGCAAATTCTCAAACATCAATGAGTACTTTCCGATTCAAATTTAAACTGAATGATAAGGGACCTTTTTTTATGTCCGAGTCCGAATGGCGTCCCGCAGTGCGACACCACTTTAGGGAAAATTTTTTAAATGACCATGCATGGCATTGTACCTCGCAAATGTCGCCAACATTAAGAGGGGATAACCACCGCCTTGTCCGGTGTTCTCACCAGAATTCGAACGCGTTTAGCGTCATAGTCTACAATGGCACGAATTTGATATCGGCATTCAGGGCGAAGTGTCCCCACCCTAAAAGGATATTAGAGAGTTAAAGAAGGCGCAGCGGAACGGGCCCGATTCGGCTAGTTACTAATAAAATCCACAGGAATTCTTTTGGTCCATTGGTATATTTAATGATAAGTCTAACTCTTCTACATCCAGAAATTGCAAATCTCAGTACATAAAAATCATTTAAAATGCTGCAACACAAATGTTAAGTTGTTCACCTTATTTAGTAATTACCGAAAACGCACTATCAAAGCATTTTGTGTAAATCGCACTAATAATAGTCCCCAAACAAAATAAATAATCATGAAGCAAATAAATTATTAAATTATCAGATGCATGTAAATACAGCGATTTAATTTTATCAAAAATATTCTAATGCGAATTTGTGTGTGCTTCCTGCCAACCATTCCTTCACAAAGGGACAAATACATTCTTGTAGTTGGCACATAAAAAAAAAAAATTGTTAAAGTGTGACATGCCACAAGCAGCAAGTGTGGCAAATGCACGCACATAACAAGGATACTTCCCGGTAGAGCTGTGGTAATGTCATTGGCAGTGGTTTTGTTAGCATAACATAACGTCAAGCTGGTTAAATTAGTTTTATTCAAATAGCCATGCTCAAGCTGAAGCCGAGACCAATGGATGTTTGCTGGGTCGATTGGTTAGTTGGTTGTTGGTGTTGTTGTTGTTGTTGGAAGCAATTTATATAATTTTTCATTAGTGCAACATTATAAACATTTGCTAATAACTACTTGTAACGCAAATATAACTCTTAACTTGGTGTACTCGTGCAGCCATCCGGATTAGTTGATTTTTCTTTGGGTCTCTTGCACCACGACAAGGTGATTAGGGGTCATTGGGAGCTGCTGTTCTTTAAGCAAATGCTGCAGAACCGCAAATTAGAAGTCATATGCTCTTTTCCACCTATGCATGTTGGACAAATGCAAGGTGTGCGCTTTACCATTTTCTCAAACACGAAGTAAAAGCTTGCAAGCTTGAAAATAATAACTCACACACTTTGAAAAAAGCTTAAAATTTAATGAAAAATTGAAAAAAAAAATAATTGCCATAAATTGTCCAATTCCGAAAACATTGAAACGAAATAAGAAACAATAAATTCGGCCGTGTTAAACTTTGGATACCAACCACCTAGAGGATATATAAAAACAATATTTCGTCCAAAATCCGAAATAAGCACCACTTTTTAACCCATGGTAGCTATATCGAAATATAATCTGTTCTGAACCAAACACGCCACACCAATGGTTAAAAAATTCATCAAAATCGGGTAATATATGGAACTTATATGGGATCAAGACCGTAAATCGGGAGACTGATATATATATATATATATATATAGAGCTGCATCTGCACGATATTCAGGGGAAACGTATAGGGCTTTAACATAACTCACTGTAACAAACTTCAGCAAAATCAGGTAATAAACAAACCACTTATGGGATAAACCCCTTAAATCGGTAAATCGGTGTATATTTGGGGGATATACTAGAAAATGGTCCAATCTAAACAACATACTCGGCAAGGACGTCAAAATGTAAAACATAGCTGTTTTCAAATTTCAGCTATGTTAAGCCATATATGGGATTTTTGTGGGCCTAAGGCCTAAAATCTGGTGGTCGATCTACATGAGGGCTATATTAAGATATAGTCCAATCTGGACTATACTCAAGGTGCACATTGAGGGTTTTAACACCTCTCATGGCACCAAATTTCAGAGAAATCGGTTAATAAATGCGATTTGTATTGGCCTATACACAAAAGAAAAGGCAAAACAAGTAAAAGGGCGTTAAGTTCGGCCGGGCCGAACTTTGGATACCCACCACCTCGGGTATATATGTAAACCACCTTTCGTCACCTTTTACTAGAGGTAAAAAAATCATTCCCAAAATGTATCGGAGGCTTGTTTCTGAATGGCATATGTTCATATTCGCTGTACGTCTCTGGAATTCTCTTCCTAACGATCTGCAATTACTCAGTAACTCGGCAACATTTAAAACCAGACTTTGGAAACATTTTACTGCATTAAGTTGATGAATGTTAAGGCTCATTTACATATTTATTTTATTCTTCTATACTTACCTTAATTTCTTTTTTTTTCGGATCAAGTCTACTAATTCCTCTTTAATTGATAAATTCACTTTTTGGATGTCGAAAAAACCTAACATAAGTCATTGTGTCAAATTTTAGTGAAATTATAAATGCGCCTTTTATGGGCCCAAGACTTAAAATCGAGATATCGGTCTATATGGCAGCCATATCCAAATCTGGACCGATTTGGGCCAAGTTTAAGAAAAAATTTTAAAGAGCCCAACACAAACCATTGTCCCAAATTTCGGCGAAATCCGACAATAAATGCGCCTTTTTATGGGCCGAAAACCTTTAATCGGTCTATATGCAAATCATGTTCAAACTAGGTCAAATTGCAGAAGTATGCGCCTTTTATGGGCGCAAGACCTTAAATCGAGATATCGGTCTATATGGCAGATATACTCAAATCTGAACCGATCTGCGCTAAATTCAAAAAGGATATCGACGGGCCTAACACAACTCACTGGCCCAAATTTTTGGCAAAATCGCACAATAAATGCGTCTTTTATGGGCGCAAGACCTTAAATCGAGATATCGGTCTATATGGCAGCTATATCCAAATCTGAACCGATCTGGGCCAAATTGAAGAAAGGTGTGGAAGGGTATAGCGTAACTCACTCTCCCAAAGTTTGTGCAAAATCGGACAATAAATGCGCTTTTTATGGGCGCAAGAACTTCAATCGAGATATCGGTCTATATGGTAGCTGTATCCAAATCTGGATGGATCTGAGCAAACTAAAAGAAAGACGTCGAAGGGCCTAACACAACTCGCCTTGAATCGAGAGAGCGGTCTATATGGCAGCTATATCTATACCTGAACCGATCTTTGCCATATTGCAGAAGTATGTCGAGGGGCTTAATTTAATTCACTGTCTCAAATTTCGGCAACATCGGACAACAAATGCGCTTTTTATGAGCCCAAAACCTTAAATCAAGAGATCGGTCTATATGGCAGCTGTACCCAAATCTGAACCGATCTAGGCCATATTGAAGAAGAATATCGAAGGGCCTAACACAACTCACTCTCCCAAGTTTTGGCAAAATCGGATATTAAATGTGGCTAAAACCCTAAATCGGCGGATCGGTCTATATTGGGGCTATGTGAAGATATAGTCAGATATAGCCCATCTTCGAACTTTATCTGCTTATGGACAAAAAACAGAATCTGTGCAAAGTTTCAGCTCTATTTTTAAAAACTGTAGCGTGACAGACAGACAGACGGACATGGCCATATATATACTTCATAGGGTCGAAAATGGATATTTCGATGTGTTGCAAACGAAATGACAAAATTAATATACCGCCATCATTCGGATGGGATGGGCGTTTCATCACCCGCCGCTCAGGTTCTCCATTCTTTCTGTCTTTCTTTTATTCGTGTATAACCTATTGTCTGAGGTCTTATATCTTCTTTGTCTTACCTTTTTTCTAGGATACCACAATGGGCCAACATGCCTCCAAGTGAACTCACCTTTGATGGGCAACCCACTCAACCTAACCTAACCTAAATGCAGTGTG
Organism: Stomoxys calcitrans; assembly: GCF_963082655.1. NCBI lineage: Eukaryota > Metazoa > Arthropoda > Insecta > Diptera > Muscidae > Stomoxys > Stomoxys calcitrans. The sequence continues at coordinate 30,768,036 of NC_081553.1, read as the reverse complement.
TATGAAGCAGAGATCCTTGCAATTAAAGAAGTGATGAAATGGCTCAGATTTAATGTCACGACGACAACTGGCATAAATATCTTCTCAGACAGCCAGGCAGCCATTAAATCCCTGAAGACCGTATTTCTCAATTCAAAAATCGCCCTTGACTGTCGCAGATCTCTCAACTAGATGGCTGAACAGTTCAATATTCACCAGTCCTGGGTGCCGGGCCACAGAGATATTCCAGGGAATTGTAAGGCGGACCAGCTTGGGTGACTAGGAACAACCATACTCATTCTAGGGGAACTGGAATCTGTGGGTATGACTTTAGTGACATTTAACCTATTCAGAATCAGGCCCGGGGGGGGGGGGGGGTGCTGTAAGGGAGCTGTGAGCATTCCAAAAGTATGTGGCCTAATCTAGACTTCAAGAGCTCTACCACTTTGTCACTGGCTAAAACACACGTCTCAGTCATTGTGTCCGTTATGACAGGTCATTCTCGCAAAATATACAGACAGACTGAAAGTTTCCAATAACGACTTTCGCCGAAGCTGTGAGGACGTCCAGGAAGAAGAGACTACAGAACATCCGATGTGTATGTGTCCCGCACTGGCAGTCCGAGGGGGTTCCACTTTAGGTGGGAACGCAAATAGGCCATATCGGTTCGGAAAAATTGCTTCAGATTTATATACAGCTCTCATATATATATACATATGTTCTTTCGATTTGGATCAATGCTGCAATAATTTGATAATTGGTTAACAGATTTTCACTAACATTGGCACAAAGGATTCTGTTAGTTCTCAAATTTAGAAAAAGCTCCCATATATGTTTAAGTGTCACCCGATTTTCATCTTCAGATCCCTAAAATGTGTACGGATTTTGGTCTAAATTGGTTAACTTTTTTATATAACTCTCTTATATATGTTCGTCCTATTTTGACTAATACTGCGATAATTATCCATCTCAAGATTTAATTTCGACGACTTAGCCTACATACTTAGTGTGGTATCAAAAGGTCGGATTTATCCAATTTTGTTCCGCTTTAGTCAAAATTTCTACTAAATGGTATCTAAAGATTGCCCACCCTTATCCGCACCTTATTTTTGTACTCTCCACCATTGAAATATTTGACTAGGAATCCATAAAGTAAATATATACTTGATCACCATATTTTTAATCGATCTAGCTAAGTTCACGAACTTTCGAAGAAGTAAAGCTAGGCGCTTGAGATTTTGCACAAACTTCCTTTTAGTTTAGGGCGGTTCGGATTGTAAACGAGCCATATCAAAATCGATATATAATCTGATAATGAGAAGGATCAGAAGGCGCAATTACCGCGATTTGAGTATTATTTTGCACATAAAGTTTTGCTATGACTTCCAACAGCCCTGACAATGGTATGGTCCACATCAATTCATAACGTGATATAAATCACATATCATAAAAGGATAGCCCGATTTTTATTCTTGAGCCTCTAGAGGGCGCGTGGATAGAGGTCCGATTGGGTTGAATTTTTAAACGTGATATACTTTATGACTTCCAATTACATGACAAGTACGGTCCATATAGCATCATAAGGCTTGGGCTGATGCGATCCTTGGTGGAGAGTATATCAGATTAGGTCATGCCGAAATGAACGTGCATTTACTTATTGCCACCATTTGCTACACTCTTTTCTTTCAGTTCTCTCTCTCTCTCTCTCTTTCAGTCTTATTGTGTTTTGGAAAACCTCACAAAAGCTGTGCCACGAACATAAATATTTTCTTAGTGTACTACTGCTTAACTTCCATTGTTGCCCCTCATTGTTTATGTCACTTTTTCCAAGCCTGGTTACGATGTTTAAGGTAGATGCACATGGTAAGCTTTGTCGTGTTTCTTTAGAAAAATTTTCCACTTAATTTGTGTTTCTGTAAGAAAATTTATCACCATGGATTGTAAATTATTTTGAATATACATAAGCAGCACTGGATTCAAATTTGCATGTGTTAAGAATAACAAATCGTGCTAACAAAGGTGATGTTGCACTGTTATTGCGACAATTGCATGTGATTTTCGAAAAAAGAAAGCCCCTTTTTGAAGAATAATAGAGAAATTGCAATACATGCAAAAGTGAAATTAAAGTTTTGTAAATATTCAAAATGTGTTTTTTTGCCCAGCATAAGGCAAAGGGGTATTTTGTTTACAACAGTTCTTAAAATATTTATAATATATATATTTGCAATGTGATTACAAGTCAACATGGTGATGTGCGTCCGTCCGGAGGTTAGTTTGTAAGTATCACCCAACCTTACAAGGAAGGTAACCCATTCATTCCAATTTTTTTCACAAAAACTTTTAAATGATGTATATCGGTTGGGCTTTTGAAAGAGCCAAATCAGGCCTTATAAACCAATTTTCTGATGTGACTTTTTGAGGTAATGGATGATACACCTATGAACCGATTTGTTCCATACTTAACAGAGGTACGACACTTGCAAAAATTAAATAAAACAAGTAAAAATGCGTTAAGTTCGACCGGGCCTAACTTTGGATACTCACCACCAAGGGTTTATATGTAACCACCTTTCGTCAAAATCCGGTAAAACTGCTAACCTTATGCGCCATAGCAGCTCTATCGAAATATGTTCCGATTTCGACCTAATACTAATAAGTGCAAGTCACTGTTCAATTGTGTATAACAAAATATTGGACTTTAAGTAGCTATACCTAAAAATAAACCGATCTGAACCATATACGACACGGATGACGAAAAGTCTAACATAAGTCACTGTGACCAATTTCAGTAAAATCGGATTGTAGATGCGCCTTAATCGAGATATCGGTCTGTAACACAGCTATATCTAAATATGGACCGATTTGGGCCATGTTTCAGAAAAACATCGATGTGCCTAACACAACTCACTGTCCCAAATTTCGGCGAAATCGAACAATAAATGCCCCTTTTATGTTGCCAAAACCTTAAATCGTGAGATCGGTCTATATGGTAGCTATATTCAATTCTGGACCGATCTATGCCAAATTAAAGAATGAAGTCAAAGGTCTAAGACAACTCACTGTCCCAAATTTCGGCGACATTGGTCAATGAATGCGCCTTTTATGGGCCCAAAACCTTAAATCGAGAGATCGGTCTATATGGCAGCTATATCCAAATCTGGACCGATCTAGGCCAAATTGAAGGAAGTTTTCGAGGGGTCAAACACAACTCACTGCCCCAAATTTAGCTTTTATGGGCCTAAGACCGTAAATCGGAGGATCGGTCTATATGGCAGCTATATTCAAATCTGGACCGATCTGAGCCAAATTGAAGAATGAAGTCAAAGGGTCTAACGCAACTTAATGTCCCAAATTTAGGCGACATCGGACAATAAATCGGATAATAAATGTGGCTTTTATGGGCCTAAGACTCTAAATCGGCGGATCGGTCTATATGGGTGCCATATCAAGATATAGTCCGATGTAGCCCATCTTCGAACTTAACCTGCAAAGTTGTAGCTCAATATCTCTATTTTTAAAGACTGTAGCGTGATTTCAACAGACAGACGGACGGCCATGGTTAGATCGTCTTAGATTTTTACGCTGATCAAGAATATATATACTTTATAGAGTCAGAAATGGATCTTTCGATTTTCGATATGTTGCAAACGGAATGACAAAATGAATATACCCCCCATCCTTCAGTAGTGGGTTAAATAAAATAAAACAAGTAAGAGCGTGCTAAGTTCGGCCGGACCGATTCTTACACATCCTCCACCATGGATCGCATTTGTCGAGTTCTCTGCGTAGTATCTCTTCTTAGCCAAACAAAGAATAATGAATAAGAACTGTTATGCTATTGGAGCTATCAAGTTGTAGTCAGATTCGGACCATAAATGAATTTAATGCTGAACATTGTAGAAGTCACTGTATAATATTTCAGTCCATTCGGGGAAGAATTGCCCCTTGCAAGGGCTTAAAAAGCAAAAAAGATCGATTCAGACCATATTGTACACGTATCTTGAAGGTCATGGGAGAAGACGTCGTACAAAATTTCAGCCAAATCGGATAAGAATTGCGCCCCCTAGCGGCTCAAGAAGTCAAGATCCAAGATCCGCTTATATTGCAGCTGTACCAGGTTGTAGACCGATTTCAACCATACTTGGCACAGTTATTGTAAGTAATACCAAAACACCATGTAAAAAATTTCAGCCAAATCGGACGATAATTACGCCCTCTATAGGCTCAAGATAACAAACCCCTAGATCGGCGTATATGGCACCTTTATCAGGTTATGAACCGATTTGAACCATAGTGAGCACAGTTGTTGGATGTGATACTTAAACACCACGTGCAAAATTACAGCCAAATCGGATAAGAAGTGGTCCCCCAAACAGCTCAAGAAATCAAGACCCCAGACCGGTTTATATGGCAGCTACATCTGGTTAAAAACCGATTCCAACCATGCTTGACACAGTGATACCAAAACACCTCTTGCAAAATGTCATTCAAATCGAACGATATTTGCGCCCTCTAGAGGCTTATAAAGTCAAGATCCAAGATCGGTTTATATGGCAGCTATATCGAAACATGGACCGATATGGCCCATTTACGATCCCAACCGACCTACACTTATAAAAAGTATTTGTGCAAAATTTCTAGAGCCTAACTTTATTCCTTCGAAATTTAGCGTTCTTCCGACAGACAGACGGACATTGCTAGAATACTTTATGGGGTCTTAGACGTACATTTCGAGGTGTTACATACAGAATGACGAAATTAGTATACTCCCATCCTATGGTGGAGGGTATAAAAATGCTAAAAATTTACCATTAATATTCTCGGATACAAACCTATCTCCTAATGTGACTTCTTGAGTATCTGCGGTGCGTAATTCTTTACCGAATTGGTTGAAATTTTGAATATGATGATCCGACTGGCTTGTAGCATATAAGCTTAGTATTGTTGAACCTATGGCTTAATATGGCTGTCATATTAGCCTAACTTCCAGTTTATCTTCTCGACAACCTACAACAAGAAATTCTTGTTTAAATTGGTCTAAATAATTTTATATGGTCTTGGGTTCTATGTATGGAGAAAAGGTGCAACATAAAGACTGTACAACAGGTTTAGAGAACAAGTTGTCTTGGCAAAGGCGGTGCGATGAACACCACGCCTCATAGAACACTGGAGATTATTCTAGATTCTATCCGACCCCCAGAGACATACAGATTAAGTGCGAGGCAGCCACTGCGGCTATGAGACTTAAGGCGATGGGAGAATGGATTGCGAATGGGAGCAGCTCATACCATCGCGGTATAATCGAGGCGACGATAGGAAACCTGGAAGGAAGGGAGGAGGTTTCCGATCGGATACCAGAGATGAACTTTGAAGTCGAGTGCGAGGAACTGCTGCCATCGGCACTGTCTTGGATTGACGGAGCCGTAGTATTGCCATCTGGATGATCATGTTATACGAATGGATCAAAGCTAGAGGACTGAGTGAGCCTGGGGGTTTACATTGAGAACTCAGGGACTGAGATCTGTTTTAGACTGCCTTACCATAGTAAAGTCCTGCAGGCGGAGATTTCGGGCGATCACGGAATGCGTGAGGTGGTGCGGTGTTAATGCAAGGACGTCGAATGCGGACATCTTCACAGAGACTAAACTGGCCATAAGGGCAATGACAACCAATAGGGTAAGGTCACGAAGAGTCTTGCAGTGTAAGAAGGAGATTAACGCTTTCTCTGAGGATGGCAAAATCCGCATCGTTTGGGTGCAGGGCCTTAACGGAGTATATGGGTATGAAAGGGCAGACGGACGGCGAAAATACTATGGGGGTATCCAGATCGTGAAAAGGGGAGGCTATTACTGAAAGGAAGCAAGAGGGAGGTCGGTATTGCTATTGGTATCATAACGGGACACATAGAACTATAAGCTGAATTATGTAAAATCGGTGCGGCAAGTGATAGCATGTGTAGGGCATAAGAGAAAAATGATGAGACGTTGGAGCATTTCCTATGTCATTGCCCGGCTTTTGAGTCTTACAGATACGGGCAATTAGGTGGGGACACAATACCAGATATGAACCAACATAGGGGCGTGGCATGGAAAACAATAAAGGATGTTGTAAGTAGCACGGCAGATATAGAATGGGGGCAGATATAGAATGGAGAACTTTGGGAACCACAACTTTGAGACAGTCAGTAACTTTATCTACCTCAGTATCGCCATTACCGAAACGAATGGCACCAGATTTGAGATTAAGTGAAGAATAATACTGGCAAACAGATGCTACTTTGGACTAAGTAAGCAGTTTAGAAACAAGGCCACCTCTCGAGAGACGAAGATTGCACTATGCAAGACACTGACACTACCCGTTCTGTTATATGGTTCTGCAGAATTGGTACTTGTAGTTGTGAAAGTATTTGAGAGAAAGATTCTTCGTAAAATATAAATAGATCGGGTGACAGCCATGTGGCTTTGTGAATATTTTTATGTTGAAATCTGGTGCTACTAACTACCATGTTTTTTGCCGCGGCGAAATCTATCAGCCTCAACCCATTACTGGACGTTATCTCGTGGAGGCTAAACTTTCCGACTGTTTGACCGAAAATGTCTTCCTTCTCTATCTTTGCATTAAAATCTCCCAGAACGATTTTAATATCATGGGCGGGGGGCAGGAGTCATATTCTCTCTCTAGGCGCTCGTTGAAAATATCCTTGGTCTGCTCGTCTTTGTCTTCCCTCGGGGCATGGGCACAAATTAGGCTGATGTTGAAGAATTTGGTTTTTATGCGGATTGTGGCTAGCCTCTCACTCACCGGAGTATAGCTGAAGACAAGGTGTTTCAGTCTCCGACTAACCACAAATCCACAACCAAATTTATGCCTCGTGTTATGCCAGCTATAGTATAGTTCTTCACCGTTTGGTGTTGTAGTGACGCCATTCCCAGTCCATCGCACTTCCTGTAAGACGGTAATATCTGCCTTGTACTTCTCTAATACATCCGCCAGCGCGTATACTGCACCTTCTCTATAACGAATGCGGACATTCCAGGTGCAGATCCGCAAATCGTGGTCCTTTTTTTCATTTGCGTGGGTCATCAACGTTGGGGGGGTCCGCTTTTACTATTCCTTTGTTTCTCATAGTAGTTCTCATGGTTTTCCCGGGGGCGGGTTACTGGCCCAGCGCCCCAACCGCATGGGTTTTGGTGGATTGCACCCTCTCTCTTGTGGCGAGCCGCTTGCTCCAAGATCCGAAGTTCGCCTCCAGTTTCAGTCTTCGACTAACCACAACTCACCAGCCAAATTCATGCCTCGTGTTGTGGCAGCTATAGTATAGTTCGTCACCGTTTGGTGTTGTTGTGACGCCATTCTCAGTCCATCGCACTTCCTGTAAGACGGTAATATCTGCCTTGTACTTCTCTAGTACGTCCGTCAGCGGGTATACTACACCTTCTCTATAAAGAGTGCGGACAATCCAGGTGAAGATCCGCAAATCAAGGTCCTTTTTTCGTTTGCGTGGGTCGTCAATGTTGGGGGGGGGGTCCGTTTTTACTATTCCTTTGTTTCTCATAGTAGTTCTCAGTTTTCCCGGGGGCAGGTTACGGGCCCAGCGCCCCAACCTCATGGGTTTTGTGGAATTGCACACGTATCTTTCGTTGTGGCGAGCCGCTTGCTCCAAGATCCGCCAGCCACCCCTAACCTTGTAAACCGGGAAGATCAAAAGACCGTTAGAAAGAGCAAGTTGTGGGAGGCACCTCGAAACTTGGTGTCAGAGATTTTAGAATAAGCGCAGAAGATCAAGGCGCTTGGAACGCTATTCTAGCGGAACAAATATTCTGTCATAGCCAATTAAAGTAAAGTATGTAAGTAGCACGGAATTCCTAACTTAGATTTTTCTTTTCGAGGTTACTTTTATTTTGTATTTAGAGCGCACAGCAAGCAGATTACTGGTGTATGTCTATAGTGACATGGGACAGATTAATATCTCTTTTCAACCTAACCTAGGTTCAAACTTCCATAAGTTTTCATACATATATGAACATTGGCAATATTGAACACACTTATAATAGCTGACCTTTTATGCCCTCTATTCAACAATGATCCAACTTTTGTGATTATAAACTCCCCATGTTGTGTACACAATTATGACCCAGGCCTACGTGTGTACGAGCAGCACAACATTTTCTTATCAAAACATGAAGGAAAACGAAAATATTAATTTATGTTTCTCTATTAAATAAACAAACATTTTGCCAGCACATTTGCATAAATTTCCAATAAACTTTATAAATGTGCAAATAACAATGGCCAACATGGACAAATTATTTGAAATTTGTCCAGAAAATAGTCCAAAAGTATCACAAGTAAACAAATTGAAATACAGCAACAAAATGATGTAGCACACACACACACACTAGCAAACACATATAACACGCTTACTCCATATTTAACAGTGTCATAAGGGAAATAAAACATTTTTTTATTTGCATGTTAATGTATGTATGTATGTATGTGTGGGTGTGTGAGAAAATAATTTCAATTTCGAATATTTGCGATAAAGTGACAATTGAACATTTACTGATTGTTAAAGAACTAACAAAACTAAATTTTAATATTATTCGTGGCCGAGCACGAAAAGAAGCCTCAACCTCAACATATATGAAGGCATGGAATGCTTACGAAAATATTTAATAAATAAAATCAAAATGACACCATTTCAAGAGATAATAATTCGAATGCAAAATAGGACTGCGAATAAGCATGCATACGCATTTCCACATAAATCTACAAAAAGTGTTGCCGTATATGCAGTCAAAAAAGTTTATATTCAAATTTCTGATAGTTTTTTTATAAGTATTACTAGCCGAACCGGTCTCGCTGCGCTGCGCCTTTTTTAAGTCTCTTATATCTTTATAGGTTGGGGACACTTCGCCCTAAATGCGGATATAGAATTCGTGCCATTGTAGCCTATGGCAATGAACGCGTTCGAATCCTGGCGAGAACATTGGACAAAGCGGTGTTTGTCCCCTCTCAATGTTGGCGACATTTGCCAGGTACAATGCCATGCATGGTCATTTGAAAAATTATCCCCAAAGAGGTGTCGCACTGCGGGACGCCGTTCGGACTCGGCTATGAAGAAAGGTTCCTTATCATTGAGTTTAAACTTGAATCGGAAAACACTCATTGATGTGAGAGAGTTTGCTCCTTCTAGGTTCCTGGTGGAAATGTTCTTCCTTAGGGTAATGTTATCGTTATGGAAGGGTTAGCACTGGCACCTCAGACATTTCGCCTCAAATATGGATTTCAAGTCGTTCTGCACTTCCAAATCCCTTTAATTTGAGCCCCATTTTGCCATGGCCTGGGGCAGCCACCGGCACTTCGCACTGAAAATAGATATCAAATTCGTTCTTTTTTCCCAACAGAAATAAACTTGAATCGGAAAACACTTATTAATGTGTGAAAAGTTTGCCCCTGCTCGGTTCCTGGTGTTTTTTAAACAAATTGGGTAGTGAGAAGTGTTTTTAGGGGAGAGTTGGCACCTCAGATATGGATATCAAATTCGTGCTGCACTTCCAAATCCCTTTAATTTGAGCACCATATTGTCATAGCCGGAGATGAAGTTCAGTTTAGGGCATGCTTTAGGATGTGCCCCAAAACACTTGGCTCCAAAATTGGATATCAAACTCGTTTTCTACTCTCAAATACCTTTTATTTGAGTCCCATATTGTTATAATGGGTCAAAACGCCATTTGACGTATCTTTAGGAGGAAAAGAGCCAACTAGACTTGAACGTAAATTTTAATGTCACATTCGTAATCTACTCTCAATTACCTTTCATTTGAGTCCCATATAGCCATGGTCGGCTTATATGCCCATTTGGGGGTATTTTGGGGTGGGCGACCTCCCATTACTTGCCATATGTGTAATGTACTGCCTAATATTTTTCATTTGAATCCCATATTGACATGAACTTCGAATAAATCTGTTTAGGGGAGTTTTTTTTTGGGGGGGAGGGGTCCTCTGGGTATTGGACCCAAAATTTAATACCACATTCATTTTCTGGTCTCCAATACCTTTCATTTCATATCCTTGTTGTGCCCATCGGACCACTTTTGGATATGGGTGGCGTTTTCGGGGTAAGGTTCGCCTCCACCCGATATCTAAAAATTATTTAGATTACGTTTCCTTCCAGACAATCCGACACAATTTATGAAAATTTTGAGAAAATCGGTACTGTCGTTTTTCAGTCTATACGAAACAAACAAACCGAATCCCATATATCCGTGATTTGCCAATGTGGCCATTTTGGGCGTTTTTGGGGGGTGACGTGACCCCCTATACTTCAATCTGATGTTGTATGCCAGATTCGAAATCCAGTCCTGAACACCTTTCATTTGAGCCCCATATTGAAATGAACGTCCAATATGTCTGTTATGGGGAGTTTTGGGGTTGGGCGGCCCGATGGGTATTTTGACTCAAATTTGAATACCATATTCGTATTCTACTCTCCAATACCTATCATTTGATACCTATATTGTCCCGATCGGTCGACTTTTAATGTTGGATTGTGTTTTTGTTATAAGGGGTAGGGCCCGTCCCCCTTCCGATACCGAAAAATTATATAGCCTATGGTTCCTTCCAGACCAACCTACCCAATACGGGAAAATTTCATTTCGAGAAAATCGGTTCTGCCGTTTTTCAGTCTATACGAAACAAACAAACCGAGTCCCATATATCCGTGATTTGCCAATGTGCCCATTTTGGGCGTTTTAGTGGGTGTGGGGTGACCCCCTATGGTTAGGTCAGGTTAGGTGAACGTGGCAGTCCTTTACCGACTCACTTAGACAATTTTTAAGTCGATTGTGATACCACAGTAGCGACAGATCAAGGCTTCTGTCGGGAATCGAACCTACGACCTCTGCACTGGTAATCCAAGCACGCTATCAACTTGGCTACCGGGGCGCCCTATCGGTCCACTTTTGATTTTGGGTGGTGTTTTTGCGTTCCGTTATCAATAAATTATAAAGCCTATTCCTACTTCCTGACCATATTCGTAATCTGCTCCCGAATACCTTTCATTTGAGTCCCATATTGTCATGGTCTTAAAATAAACCTGTTTTAAGGGGTTTTGGGGCTGGGGTGGCCCCCCAGGTACTAGGACCCAACTTTTATTATGAAATTCGTACTCTACTCTTGAATACCTTTATTTGAATTCCATATTGTCCCGATTGGTCCACTTTTATTTTTGGGTAGTACTTTTGGGGTAAAGGGGAGGATCCTCCCCCTCCCGATATCAACAAATTATGTAGCCTATATTTCCTTTCATTTGAGTTGATGATCGTCAAATAAACCTATTTTAGGGGTTTTTGGGCTGGGGCGGCCCCCCAGGTACTTGGACCCAACTTTTATTATGAAATTCGTACTCTACTCTTGAATACCTTTCATTTGAATTCCATATTGTCCCGATTGGTCCACTTTTATTTTTGGGTAGTAATTTTGGGGTAAGGGGGAGGGTCCGCCCCCCTCCCGTTATCAACAAATTATGTAGCCTATATTTCCTTTCATTTGAGTTGATGATCGTCAAATAAACCTATTTGAAGGGGATTTTGGGCTGGGGCGGCCCCCCATGTACTTGGACCCAACTTTTATTAGGAAATTCGTACTCTACTCTTGAAAACCTTTCATTTGAATCCCATATTGGCCCGACGGGTGCACTTTTATTTTTGGGTAGTACTTTTGGGGTAAGGGGGAGGGTCCGCCTCCCCTCCCGTTATCAAAAAATTATATAGCCTATGTTTCCTTCCAGACCAACTCTCATAATCTGCGAAAATTTCAAGGGAATCGGTTCAGCCGTTTTCGAGTCTATACAGAACAAACAAACAAACACAATTTTTTTTACATGTTTTTTATGAAAATATATACCGCGATGGCAACACTGATCAAATCAGCTTCATTGGCCACTCACTCATGACGATCCTTTCTAATCGCTAATGTTAGTGTGTGTGCATGGGCACATACAACAAAACAATGCATTCTCGTGCGCCCAGTTGCATTTCAGGTGAATTATATGGGATTTTAATTTTGAGACACTCAAATATATTTAAACGTTTGCAATTGTTGGCCAAAGCTTTTGTTAGGTGTTGTTAGTGCCATGTCTGCTGGTGAGTGTTGGTGTGGTTTTTGGCCAAAAACAAATTTGTTTGCAAATGTCAATTGTTATCTCAACAGTATTATGCGTGTTAAACGTGTCATTCGCTGGTGAATGCTGAATTGTTCCGCTGCTTTTGGAAAAATCCGAAATTTAAATGTATATGTGTAAGAGTGTGTGTGTGTTGTGGAAATTTGTTTGAGTGTGGGCGAAGCATGCATTTGAATTAGAATAATTCGTAATTTTTTTTAACCAGAATTCTTGCCTAAATTTAACTGACAAAAGTGGTTGCTGATGCTGTACGAGGAAGGTATACGCAATTTGGTTAATGATACTTGGATGCACTTGGGTCGAGGATTGCGGGCTTAGAGTGAATGCTAGGAAGACTAGGAAGAATATCGATATGTAAACTGGACGGACTGTCTCCTCAGTTCTCATGTGGACCACCTCCACCAGGAGGCATGCTGTCCAAGCAATACCTTCTACGATGTTATCGAAGGGACCATGCAAATCGTTATCTCGTGAATAGGAAACCACCGCCCAAAAGCCTCAAGGTGCATCTTCATGGTCTAGAACGAGCAGTT
>NC_081553.1:30724957-30755140 GCF_963082655.1 Stomoxys calcitrans | reverse complement strand
GCCATATTTACACACACTCCTACACGAGGAGTTCGTGTGAGCGTAGGGTAGGTGTGTGTATGGGTTTGTTTACATTTATAGTCGTGGGTGCAGTGGTTATTGTGGTCATATTGGCGCCCTAATTTTGTTCATAATAAATAATATTCATAAAATAAACCACACGAGCTATGTTAAATCAGGTGCATAATGAGCGAATGCATTGAATGCATTTCCGAATGCATTTGAACTGATTTAAATTGCGTATAGCCAGCGAATTACAATGATATGGACAATAAGGACCTGGGCAGGATGACAACCCTATTGACAGTGCTGACAACACCCACAGCATCAAATTAGGGAAATTAGAAACCAAATTTTAATGAAATTTAATGCAAACACCTGTTCAAATGTGTTGGCAATGTGTGATAGTGTGCGTGTGTGTGTGGGTGTCTTCATGCTATGCGCCAATAAATGAGTTTAAAATCAACAATCACTGCGTTTTAAATTCTAATATGCATTTTTACCCATAATAGCAATGGCAGTGTTTTGCCCGATGAAGGGAAAATTAAATTAATTTTGAATTTAAATATTTACCATAAAAATTTTGCAGAGCAAATAATTTTTCGGTTTTTTTATAACCACCATCATAGGATAGGGGTTATATTCACTTAGTCATTTCTTTGGCAACACATAGAAATATACCTTTCCGACCCTATCTAAAATCTAAGACTATCTAGCCATGTCCGTCCGTCTGTCTGTTAAAATCACGCTTCAGTCTTTAAAAATAGAGATATTGAGCTGAAACGTTGCACATATTCTTTTTTGTCTATAAGCAGCTTAAGTTCGAAGATGAGCTATATCGGACTATATCTTGATATAGCCCCCATATAGACCGATCCTCCGATTTAGGGTCTTTGGCCCATAAAAGCCACATTTATTATCCGATTTTGCTGAAATTTGGGACAGAGAGTGGTGTTAGACGCCTCGACTTTATTCGCTAGTTTCGCCCAGATCGGTCCAGATTTGGCTATAGCTGCCATATAGACCGATCCTCCGATTTAGGGTCTTAGGTCCATAAAAGCGACATTTATTAACCGATTTTGCTGAATTTTGGGACAGTGAGTTGTGTCCCTTTGACATCCTTCCTCAATTTGGCCCAGATCGGTCCAGATTTGGATATAGCTGCCATATAGACCGATCTCTCGGTTTTTGGTTTTGGGGCCAAAAAAGGCGCATTTATTGTACGATTTTGCGGAAATTTGAGACATTGAGTTGGGGTAGGCTCTTCGACGTTTTTCATTAGTTTCGCCCTCATCGGTCCAGATTTGGATAAAGCTGCCATATAGACCGATCTCTTGGTTTTTGGTTTTGGGGCCATAAAAGGTGCATTTATTGTACGCTTTTGCTGAAATTTGGGACAGTGAGTTGTGTTAGGCCCTTCGACATCCTTCCTCAATTTGGCCCAGATCGGTCCAGATTTGGATATAGCTGCCACATAGACCGATCTCTCGGTTTTTGGTTTTGGGGCCAAAAAAGGCGCATTAATTGTACGATTTTGCCGAAATTTGAGACATTGAGTTGTGTTAGGCGCCTCGACATTATTCGTTAGTTTCGCCCAGATCGGTCCAGATTTGGATATAGCTGCCATATAGACCGATCCTCCGATTTAGGGTCTTAGATCCATAAAAGCCACATTTATTAACAGATTTTGCTGTAATTTGGGACAGTGAGTTGTGTTAGGCCCTTCGACATCCTTCGTTAATTTGGCCCAGATCGGTCCAGATTTGGATATAGCTGCCATATAGACCGATCCTCCGATTTAGGGTTTTAGGCCCATAAAAACCACATATATTATACGATTTTGCTGAAATTTGAGACGGTGAGTTGTGTTAGGCTCCTCGACATTATTCGTTAGTTTCGCCCAGATCGGTCCAGATTTGGATATAGCTGCCATATAGACCGATCCTCCGATTTAGGGTCTAGGGCCCATATAAGCCACATTTATTATCCGATTTTGCTGAAATTTGGGACAGTGAGTTGCGTTAGGCCCTTCGACATCATTCGTGAAATTGGCCCAGATCGGTGCAGATTTGGATATAGCTGCCATATAGACCGATCCTCCGATCTAGGGTCTCAGGTCCATAAAAGCCACATTTATTATCCGATTTTGCTGAAATTTGGGAAATTAGTATTGCGTTAGGCTCTTTGACGTCCTTCGTCAATTTGGTCTAGATCGGTCCAGATTTGGATATAGCAACCATATAGACCGATCTCTCGATTTAAGGTTTTGGCCCCATAAAAGGCGCATTTATTGTCCCATTTCGATTTTGCTGAAATTTGGGACAATGAGTTGCGTTAGGCTCTTTGACGTCCTTCGTCAATTTGGTCCAGATCGGTCCAGATTTTGATATAGCTGCCATATAGACCAATCACTCGATTTTAGGTTTTGGGACCATAAAAGGCGCATTTATTTTCCGATTTCGCCGAGATTTGGGACAGTTCCTTGGCTTTTCGACATCCGTGTCGCATATGGTGCAGATCGGTTTATTTTTAGTTATAGCTTCTAAAAAGACCGATTAGTATTTGGTCCAAATCGGAACATATTTCGATATAACTGCTATGGTACATATGGTATGCAATTTACGTCGGCTTTTGATAAAAGGTGGTTTCTATATATACCCGAGGTGGTGGGTATCCAAAGTTCGGCCCGGCCGAACTTAACGCCTTTTTACTTGTTTGATATCGGGAGGGGGGCGGACCCTCCCCCTTACCCCAAAAGTACTAGCCAAAAATAAAAGTGGACCCATCGGGATAAAATGGGATTTAAAAGAAAGGTATTCAAGAGGAAACAAAGGCTATGTAATTCTTTAATATCGGGAGGGGGCGGATCCTCCCCTTACCCCAAAAGAACTACCCAAAAATAAAAGTGGACCGATCGGGACAATATGGGATTCAAATGAAAGATATTCAAGAGGAGAGTACGAATTTCATAATAAAAGTTGGCTCCAAGTACCTGGGGCGCCACCCCAGCCCCTAAACGCCTTAAAATAGTTTTATTTGACGATCGTAATAATATGGGGCTCAAATGAAAGGTATTAGGGAGTAGATTACGAATATCGTCAGGGAGTGGGAATGGGCTTTATAATTTTTGATAACGGAAGGGTGGAGGGACCACCGTTACCCCAAAACACCTCCCGAAATCAAAGGTGGACCGATGAGGACAATATGGGTATCAAATTAAAAGTATGCGGGAGTTGATAACGAATCTGGCATACAAATTCATGTCGAATATAGGGTGTCACCCCACTCCCACAAAAACGTCCAAAATGGGCACATTAGCCAATCACTGATATATGGGACTCAGTTGGTTTGTTTCGTATAGACTGAAAAACGGCATAATATATTTTCTAGAAATTTTCGCATATTGTGTAGGTTGGTCTGGAAGGAAACATAGGTTATATAATTTTTCGTTTACGGGAGGGGTTACGGACCCTCCCCCTTACCCCAAAAATACAACACAAAATCAAAAGTGGACCGATCGGGACAATATGAGTATCAAATGAAAGGTATTGGACAGTAGAATACGAATATGGTATTAACCAACTCAACCCCAAAATTCTCTCAAACAGACTTATTGAACGTTAATTTCAATATGAGGCTGAAATGCAAGGTATTCGTGATAAGATTTCAAATATGGCATTCAAAATCAGATCGAAGTATGGGGGGTTACGCCACCCCTCAAAAACGCCATTAGACCCATTATGACTATATGATACATGGCTAAGCCGATTTTCTTAAAATGTTCGTAGATTGTGTACGTTTGTCTGGAAGGAAACATAGGCTTTATAATTTTTAGATATCCCCCTTACAAAAACCCGGCCATATCCGAAAGTGGTCTGGTCAATAACGGTATCAAAGGAAAGGTATTGGAGACCCAAAAACGAATATGGTATTGAAATTTGGGTCCAAGTACCCAGCGATCACCCCCAACCCTAAAACTCCTCTAAACAGATACATTCGATGATCATGCCAATATGGGACTCATATGAAAAGTATTAGGCAGTAGACTACAAATATGGCACAAAACATTAGGTGCATGTAATGAAAGGTAGCCAAATACCCCCAAATGGGCATATTAGCCGCCCATGGCTCTATGGGATTCAAATGAAAGGTATTTGAGAGTAGATTACGACTATGACATTAAAATTTGCGTTCAAGTCTAAGTGGCGTTATTCCTCCTAAAGATACATCAAATGGGTTATTTGACCCATTATGACAATATAGGACCCAAATGAAACGAATTTGATATACATTTTTGGAGCCAAGTGTTTTGGGGTACGCCCTAAAACACCCCTAAGCTGAATTTAAATTCCGTTGGGAATAAAGAACGAATTTGATATCTATTTTCAGTGCAAAGTACCGGTGGCCGTCCCAGCCCCAAAACACCCTCCAAACGGTTCACGTTTACCGGTCATGGCAATATGGGACTCAAATTAAGGAATTTTGAAGTGCAGCCTGAGTTAGATATCCATATTTGATTCTAAATTTCTGAGGTGCCTTCCCTCCCCTAATGAGAACATTACCCTATGAAGAACATTTCCGCCAGGAATCAAGAAGGGGCAAATTCTCAAACATCAATGAGTACTTTCCGATTCAAATTTAAACTGAATGATAAGGGACCTTTTTTATGGGCGAGTCCGAACGGCGTCCCGCAGTGCGACACCACTTTGGGGAAAATTTTTTAAATGACCATGCATGGCATTGTACCTCACAAATGTCGCCAACATAACGAGGGGATAACCACCGCTTTGTCCGATGTTCTCGCGAGGATTCAAACGCGTTCAGCGTCATAGGCTACAAAGCACGAATTCGATATCCGCATTCAGGGCGAAGTGTCCCCACCCTAAATAGATATTAGAGAGTTACAGAAGGCGCGGCGGGAGGGCCCGGTTTGGCTAGTTACTAATAAAATCCTCAGTCTAACTCTTTTACATCCAGAAATTGCAAATCTCAGTATATAAAAATCAATTAAAATGTTCCAACACAAATGTTAAGTTTTGCACTTTATTTAGTAATTACCGAAAACCTACTATCAAAGCATTTTGTGTAAATCGCACTAATAATAGTCCCCAAACAAAATAAATAATCATGAGCAAATAAATTATTAAATTATCAGATGCATGTAAATACAGCGATTTAATTTTATCAAAAATATTCTAATGCGAATTTGTGTGTGCTTCCTGCCAACCATTCCTTCACAAAGGGACAAATAAATTCTTGTAGTTGGCATATAAAAAAAAAAATTGTTAAAGTGTGACATGCCACAAGCAGCAAGTGTGGCAAATGCACGCACATAACAAGGATACTTCCCGGTAGAGCTGTGGTAATGTCATTGGCAGTGGTTTTGTTAGCATAACATAACGTCAAGCTGGTTAAATTAGTTTTATTCAAATAGCCATGCTCAAGCTGAAGCCGGGACCAATGGATGTTTGCTGGGTCGATTGGTTAGTTGGTTGTTGGTGTTGTTGTTGTTGTTGTTGGAAGCAATTTATATAATTTTTCATTAGTGCAACATTATAAACATTTGCTAATAACTACTTGTAACGCAAATATAACTCTTAACTTGGTCTACTCGTGCAGCCATTCGGATTAGTTGATTTTTCTTTGGGTCTCTTGCACCACGACAAGGTGATTAAGGGTCATTGGGAGCTGCTGTTCTTTAAGCAAATGCCGCAGAACCGCAAATTAGAAGTCATATGCTCTTTTCCACCTATGCATGTTGGACAAATGCAAGGTGTGCGTTTTACCATTTTCTCAAACACGAAGTAAAAGCTTGCAAGCTTAAAAATAATAACTCACACACTTTGAAAAAAGCTTAAAATTTAATGAAAAATTAAAAAAAAATGAATTGCCATAAATTAAAACGAGAACATTGAAACGAAATAAGAAACAATAAATTCGGCCGTGTTAAACTTTGGATACCAACCACCTAGAGGATATACAAAAGCAATATTTCGTCCAAAATCCGGTGAAATAAGCACCACTTTTTAACCCATGGTAGCTATATCGAAATATAATCTGTTCTGAACCAAACACGCCACACCAATGGTTAAAAAATTCATCGAAATCGGGTAATATATGGAACTTATATGGTATCAAGACCGTAAATCGGGAGACTGATATATATATATATATAGAGCTGCATCTGCACGATATTCAGGGGAAACGTATAGGGCTTTAACATAACTCACTGTAACAAACTTCAGCAAAATCAGGTAATAAACAAACCACTTATGGGATAAACCCCTTAAATCGGTAAATCGGTGTATATTTGGGGGATATACTAGAAAATGGTCCAATCTAAACAACATACTCGGCAAGGACGTCAAAATGTAAAACATAGCTGTTTTCAAATTTCAGCTATTTTAAGCCATATATGGGATTTTTGTGGGCCTAAGGCCTAAAATCTGGTGGTCGATCTACATGAGGGCTATATTAAGATATAGTCCAATCTGGACTATACTCAAGGGGCACATTGAGGGTTTTAACACCTCTCATGGTGCCAAATTTCAAAGAAATCGGTTAGTAAATGCGATTTTTATGGACCCATACACAGAAGAAAAGGCAAAACAAGTAAAAAGGCTTTAAGTTCGGCCGGGCCGAACTTTGGATACCCATACCCTCGGGTATATATGTAAACCATCTATCGTCAAAATCCAGTGAAAAATGCAAATCATATCAGCTATATAGGAATATGTTCCTAATTGGACCAAATACCAATCAGAACAAGTCATTGTTCAATTGTGTATAACAAAATTGGTCTTTTTTTGCAGCAATATCTAAAAATAAACCGATCTGAACCATATACGAGACGGATGTCGAAAAAACCTGACATAAGTCAGTGTATCAAATTTCATTAAAATCGGATAATAAATGTGCCCAAGACCCTAAATCGGCGAATCGGTCTATATGGCAGCTATATCCAAATCTGAATCGATCTGGGCCAAACTGACAATAGGTGTCAAAGGGCGTAGCAAAATTCACTATCCAAAATTTTGGCATAATCGGACAGACCTTAAATCGAGAGATCGGTCTATATGGCAGCTATATTCAAATCTGGACTGATCTGGGCAAAATTGAAGAAGGACGTCGAAGAGCCTAACCAAACTCACTGTCTCAAATTTCAGCGACATCGGACAATAAATGCGTCTTTTATGGCCCCAAAACCTAAAACCTAGATATCGGTCTATATGGCAGCTATATCCAAATCTGGACCGATCTGTGCGATATTGCAGAAGTATGTCAAGGGGCTTAACTTAACTCACTGTTCCAAATTTCGGGGACATCGGGCAATAAATGAGCATTTTATGGGCCCAAAACCATAAATCAAGAAATCGGTCTATATGGCAGCTATATCCAAATTTGAACCGATCTGAGCCAAATTAACAAAGTATGTCGATGGGCCTTACACAATTCACTGTCCCGAATTTCATCAAAATCGGATAAAAAATGTGGCTTTTGTGGGCCTTAGACCCTAAATCGGAGGATCGGTCTATATGGCAGCTATATCCAAATCTGAACCGATCTGGGCCAATTTAACGAAGGAAGTCGAAGGACCTAACACAACTCATTGCCCCAAATTTCAACAAAATCGGATAATAAATGTGGCTTTTATGGGCCTAAGACCCCAAATCGGCGGATCGGTCTACATGGGGGCTATATCAAGATATAGTCCGATATAGCCCATCTTCGAACTTAACCTGCTTATGGACAAAAAAAGAATCTGTGCAAAATTTCAGCTCAATATCTCTATTTTTAAAGACTGTAGCGTGATTTCAACAGACAGACGGACAGACGGACGGACATGTCTAGATCGTCTTAGACGGAAGGACGGACGGAAGGACGGACGGAAGGACGGACGGAAGGACGGACGGAAGGACGGACGGAAGGACGGAAGGACGGACGGAAGGACGGACGGAAGGACGGACGGAAGGACGGACGGAAGGACGGAAGGACGGACGGAAGGACGGACGGAAGGACGGACGGAAGGACGGACGGAAGGACGGACGGAAGGACGGACGGAAGGACGGACGGAAGGACGGACGGAAGGACGGACGGAAGGACGGACGGAAGGACGGACGGAAGGACGGACGGAAGGACGGACGGAAGGACGGACGGAAGGACGGACGGAAGGACGGACGGAAGGACGGACGGAAGGACGGACGGAAGGACGGACGGAAGGACGGACGGAAGGACGGACGGAAGGACGGACGGAAGGACGGACGGAAGGACGGACGGAAGGACGGACGGAAGGACGGACGGAAGGACGGACGGAAGGACGGACGGAAGGACGGACGGAAGGACGGACGGAAGGACGGACGGAAGGACGGACGGAAGGACGGACGGAAGGACGGACGGAAGGACGGACGGAAGGACGGACGGAAGGACGGACGGAAGGACGGACGGAAGGACGGACGGAAGGACGGACGGAAGGACGGACGGAAGGACGGACGGAAGGACGGACGGAAGGACGGACGGAAGGACGGACGGAAGGACGGACGGAAGGACGGACGGAAGGACGGACGGAAGGACGGACGGAAGGACGGACGGAAGGACGGACGGAAGGACGGACGGAAGGACGGACGGAAGGACGGACGGAAGGACGGACGGAAGGACGGACGGAAGGACGGACGGAAGGACGGACGGAAGGACGGACGGAAGGACGGACGGAAGGACGGAAGGACGGACGGAAGGACGGACGGAAGGACGGACGGAAGGACGGACGGAAGGACGGACGGAAGGACGGACGGAAGGACGGACGGAAGGACGGACGGAAGGACGGACGGAAGGACGGACGGAAGGACGGACGGAAGGACGGACGGAAGGACGGACGGAAGGACGGACGGAAGGACGGACGGAAGGACGGACGGAAGGACGGACGGAAGGACGGAAGGACGGACGGAAGGACGGACGGAAGGACGGACGGAAGGACGGACGGAAGGACGGACGGAAGGACGGACGGAAGGACGGACGGAAGGACGGACGGAAGGACGGACGGAAGGACGGACGGAAGGACGGACGGAAGGACGGACGGAAGGACGGACGGAAGGACGGACGGAAGGACGGACGGAAGGACGGACGGAAGGACGGACGGAAGGACGGACGGAAGGACGGACGGAAGGACGGACGGAAGGACGGACGGAAGGACGGACGGAAGGACGGACGGAAGGACGGACGGAAGGACGGACGGAAGGACGGACGGAAGGACGGACGGAAGGACGGACGGAAGGACGGACGGAAGGACGGACGGAAGGACGGACGGAAGGACGGACGGAAGGACGGACGGAAGGACGGACGGAAGGACGGACGGAAGGACGGACGGAAGGACGGACGGAAGGACGGACGGAAGGACGGACGGAAGGACGGACGGAAGGACGGACGGAAGGACGGACGGAAGGACGGACGGAAGGACGGACGGAAGGACGGACGGAAGGACGGACGGAAGGACGGACGGAAGGACGGACGGAAGGACGGACGGAAGGACGGACGGAAGGACGGACGGAAGGACGGACGGAAGGACGGTCCCAAATGTCAAATCGGATGAGAATTACGCCCTCTAGAGGCTCAAGAAGTCAAGATCCTAGATCGGTTTATATGGCAGCTATTTCAGTTTATATCGACTATATCGACTATATCGACTTAGAATGACATGACGATCAATAATATATATACTATATGGGGTCTCAGACGCATACTTCGAGGTGTTGCAAACAAAATGACGAAATTAGTATACCCCCATCCTATGGTGGAGGGTATAAAAAAAAAAATCTGTGCAATGTTTCAGCTCAATATCTCTATTTTTATACCCACCACCGAAGGATGGGGGTATATTCATTTTGTCATTCCGTTTGCAACACATCGAAATATCCTATAAAGTATATATATTCTTGATCAGCGTAAAAATCTAAGACGATCTAGACATATCCGTCCGTCTGTCCGTCTGTCTGTTGAAATCACGCTACAGTCTTTAAAAATAGAGATATTGAGCTGAAAATTTGCACAGGTTCTTTTTTTGTCCATTAGCAGGTTAAGTTCGAAGATGGGCAATATCGGACTATATCTTCATATAGCCCCCATATTGACCGATCCACCGATTTAGGGTCTTAGGCCCATAATAGCCACATTTAGTATCCGATTTTGCTGAAATTTGAGACAGTGAGTTGTGTTAGGCCCCTCGACAGCCTTCGTCAATTTGGCTCAGATCGGTCCAGATTTGGATATAGCTGCCATACAGACCGATCCACCGATTTAGGGTCTTAGGCCCATAAAAGCCACATTTACTCTCCTATTTTGCTGAATTTTGGGACAGTGAGTTGCGTTAGGCCCTTCGACACCCTTCGTCAATTTGGCTCCGATCGGTTCAGATTTGGATATAGCTGCCATATAGACCGATCCTCCGATTTAGAGTCTTAGGCCCATAAAAGCCACATTTATTATCCGATTTTGATGAAATTCGGGACAGTGAGTTGCGTTAGGCCCCTCAATATCCTTCGTAAATTTGGCCCAGATCGGTTCAGATTTGGATATAGCTGCCATATAGACCGATCCTCCGATTTAGGGTCTTATGCCCATAAAGCCACATTTATTATCCGATTTTGCTGAAATTTGGGACAGTAAATTGTGTTAGGCCCTTTGATATCCCTCATCAATTTGGAGTAGATCGGACCAATTTTGGATATAGCTGCCATATAGACCGATCTCTCGATTTCAGGTTTTGGGCCCATAAAATGTTCATTTATTGTCCGATGTCGCCAAAATTTGGAACAGTGAGTTAAGTTAAGCCCCTCGACATAATCCTGCAATATGGCACAGATCGGTTAAGATTTGAATATAGCTATCATATAGACCGATCTCCCTATTTAAGGTTTTGGGCCCATAAAAGGTGCATTTATTGTCCGATGTCACCGAAAATCAGGACAGTGAGTTAGGTTAAGCCCTTCGACATTTTTCTGAAACTTGGGCCAAATTGGTTCAGATTTGGATATAGCTGCCATATAGACCGATATCTCGATTTAAAGTTTTGGCCCCATAAAAGGCTCATTTATAATCCGATTCCACTGAAATTTGACACAGTGCCTTATGTTAGGCTTTTCGAAATCCGTGTCGTATGTAGCTCAGATCGGTTTATTTTTAGATAAAGCTACTTAAAAGACCAATATTTTGTTATACACAATTGAACAATGACTTGTACTTATAAGTATTTGGTCCAAATCGGAACATATTTTGATATAACTGCTATGGGACAAAAGGTATACAATTTTCACCGGATTTTGATGAAAGGTGGTTTACGTATATTCCCGAGGTGGTGGGTATCCAAAGTTCGGCCCGGCCGAACTTAACGCCTTTTTACTTGTTTAAGACTGTAGCGAGACAGACAGACAGACGGACATGGCTAAATCGCCTTAGATTTTTACGCTGATCAAGAATATATATACTTTATAGGGTCGAAAATGGATATTTCGATGTGTTGCAAACGGAATGACAAAATGAATATACCCCCATCCTTCAGTGGTAGGTATAAAAACAAAAACATTTTGGGCTAAGTGCGTGGGCCGCACAATCCAAACTTTTTGAAATATGCACTGCATTTAACCGAAAGGTATGGGCAATGCCAACAATGTAGAGTATATTTGAAGTCAACATACATACACCCACAAGACCTAGAAGTTTACATTATCAATATATGTAAATGTATATTCCTTGTATTATAGAAGGCACAGCGGAGTGTGCTTGGATTGGCTCGTTTTCATACATTTAATTAACAGTTCAGAGATGAAATGTTATTTAATAAAAAACCAATTATTTGTGGTTAAAAGTTGTTAATGTCTCTCGTAAATTTCGCCTTTTAAGAATCACAATCCCGCTTATCTACTGTGGAAATGACGTTTTATTGGCAAACTAGGATTATAACAATATGTATGTACCATATATTTGAAATAGTCTTTCAGAGCACGTGTCAAATGCGATCCTTGGTGGAGGGTATATAAAATTCCGCCAGGTCGAAATTAACGAGTTTTTACTTTGTTGTCGTCGGAAGTCAGTCGAACCGATATTTTTTCCCAGTGTATTACTGCTTAACTTCGATTGTTGCCCCACATTGTTTATGTCACTTTTCCAAGCCAGGTTATGATGTTTAAGGTAGATGCATATGGTAAGCTTTGTCGTGTTTCTTTAGAAAATTTTTCCACTTAATTTGGGTTTCTGCAAGAAAATTTATCACCATGGATTGTAAATTATTTTGAATATACATAAGCAGCACTGGATTCAAACTTGCATGTGTTAAGAATAACAAATCGTGCTTACAAAGGTGATGTTGCACTGTTATTGCGACAATTGCATGTGATTTTCGAAAAAATAAGCTCCTTTTTGAGGATTAATAGAGAAATTGCAATACATGCAAAAGTGAAATTAAAGTTTTGTAAATATTCAAAATGTGTTTTTTTTTTTGTCCAGCATAAGACAAAGGGGTATTTTGTTTACAACAGATCTTAAAATGTATAAATTCTTCTCTTATTGGTTGCCCAAAAAGTTATTGCGGATTTTTCATATAGTCGGCGTTGACAAATTTTTTCACAGCTAGTGACTCTGTAATTGCATTCTTTCTTCTGTCAGTTATCAGCTGTTACTTTTAGCTTGCTTTAGAAAAAAAGTGTAAAAAAGTATATTTGTTTAATGTTCATTCCAAATTTTATTAAAAATGCATTTACTTTGTTTTAAAAAAATCCGCAATTACTTTTTGGGCAACCCAATATATAAAATTGAATTTGTTTTTGTTTGTTCCGTATAGACTCAAAAACGGCTGAACCAGTCACTTTGAAGTTTTCACAAATGTGTGAGGATGGTCTGGAAGGGAACATAGGCTACATAATTTTTTGATATCGGAAGGGGAGCGGACCCTCCCCCTTACCCGAAAAGTAGTAACCAAAAATAAAAGTAGACCGATCGGGACAATATGGGACTCAAATGAAAGGTATTCAGGAGTAGAGTACGAATTTTATATTAAAATTTGGATCCAAGTAACTGGGGGGCCGCCCCAACCAAAAAAACATCTAAAACAGTTTTTTTTAGACGATCATGAGAATATGGGATTCAAATGCAAGGTATTCGGGAGTAGATTGCGAATAGGGTCAGAAATGAGAAATAGGGTTTTTAATTTGTTGATGTGGGAAGGGGGGCGGACCCTCCCCCTTTACCCAAAAACACAACCCAAAATCAAAAGTGGACTGATCGGACCATAAAGGTATCAAATGAAAGGTATTGGAAAATAGAATACGAATATAGTATTAAAATTTGGGTCTAAGCACCCATCGGGACGCCCCAACCCTAAAATTCCCTATAGTAGACATATTGGACGATCATGTCAATATGGGCTTCAAATGAAAGGTATTCGGGAGTAGATTACAATTGTGGTATACAAAACCAGATCGAAGTATAGGGGTCTGTCACCCTACCCCCAAAAAACGCCTTAAATGGGCATATGACCCATCATGACTACATGGGACTCGGTTTTTTTGTTTGTTCCGTAGAATCAAAAGCGGCTGAACCGATTTTTTTAAAATTTTAACAGATTGCGTAAGTTTGTCTGGAAGGAAACATAGGCTATATAATTTTTTCATATAGGATGGGGCGGTCCCTCCCCCCTACCCCAAAAACGCCATCCAAAACCTAAAGTGGACCGATGACACAATATGGCTATCAAATGAAAGGTATTGGAGACGAATATCGTATTAAAATCCGGGTCCAAGTACCCAGTTTTTGGGTTGGGGAGGCTAGCCCAACCCAAAAACTCCTCTAAACAGATATATTCGATGTTCATGTCAATATGGGCCTCAAATGAAAAGTATTCGACAGCAAATTGCATTTGGTGTCGGTAATGGCTTCGTTCGATTTATTTCTCAGAAATCGCACTATTCGAGTCGTTATAGATGGGTTCTCATCCAATGAGCACAAATTGACCGCAGGTGTACCACAGGGTTCCGTTCTTTCTCCTTCTTTTTTCTTATTTTCATCAACGATCTGTTGGGTCAGACGTCGAATCCGATCTACTCATTTGCGGATGACAGTAATCTCTGTCATTCGTACTCATTCGACCATAGGCCGAGTCTTCGAGAGATTGATGTTGAGCTATCAGAAGCTCTTGATTTTTTGTGCATGAAAATACAAAGTGATGTCCGTTGGGCTAAACATGTATTTGAAGCGTCGAAAGAAGCATCCAAGTGTTTAGGCTACCTTAAACGGTGTAAGAATTACTTTACTCCGTCTGATCTTCTTGACATCTACACTACTTTCGGAAAATGGAGTACAACTCACATGTATGGGCTGGAGCTTCAAAATCATCCTTGTAACTAGACCGTGTACAGAGGAGAGCGATGACGTTGATTGGGGTCAGTGGGGTATCCAACTCTTTTGCCTCCCTTCATCATCGTCGCAATGTAGGTTGTTTGGCGCTATTCTATTGGGAGTGCAGCACGAATTTGATATCCATATTTCATCCAAAATGTCTAAGTGCCATCCCTCCCCTAGCACTTCTCATTACCCTAATTTTCAAAACCACCAGATCTCGGAGACTGGTAATGCGATTCGTTCGAAAAAAGAAATGCGATTCGTTCGAAAAAAGAAAGGTAGTTGGGAGTGGAGTAAAAATTTACCCAAAATTTAACTATGACGAAAAAGTGCAACATAAGGACCATACAACATGTTCAGAGAACAAGTTGTCTTGGCATAGGCGGAGCGATAAACACTACGCCTACTAGGGCACTGAAGATTATTCTAGATATCCGACCCAGAGACATACATATTAAGTGCGAGGCAGCCACTGCGGCTATGAGACTTAAGGCGATGGGAGAGTGGATTGCGAATGGGAGCAGCTCATACCATCGCGGTATAATCGAGGCGACGATAGGAAAGCTGGAAGGAAGGGAGGAGGTTTCCGATCGGATACCAGAGATGAACCTTGAAGTCGAGTGCGAGGAACTGCTGCCATCGGCATAGTCTTGGATTGACGGAACCCAATATGTAACACGGATGGATCAAAGCTAGAGGACAGAGTGGGCCTGGGGGTCTACATTGAGAACCCAAGGACTGACATTTGTTTTAGACTGCCTTACCATAGTAAGGTCCTGCAGGCGGAGATTCCGGGCGATCACGGAATGCGTGAGGTGGTGCGGTGTTAATGCAAGGACGTCGAATCCGGACATCTTTACAGAGACTAAACTGGCCATTAGGGCCATAACAACCAGTATGGTAAGGTCACGAACACTCTTGCAGTGTAAGAAAGAGATTAACGCCTTCTCTGAGGATGGCGAAATCCGCATCGTTTGAGTGCCGAGCCTTAACGGAGTATGGGGGAATGCAAGGGCAGACGATTTGACGGTGAAGGCCAGAGAACTGCCGTCAATAAACTTGGTTACCCCGAAGTCTTTCGTGTCGACGCAGTCCGAGTTAAGGGCGTGGCCAATGAATGCGCATGCAACATTATGGAACAGTGAAATGGTCGGTAGGACGGCGAAAATCCTATGGGGGGATCCAGATCGTGAAAAGGGGAGGCTATTACTGAAAGGAAGCAAGAAGGAGCTCGGTATTGCTATTGGTATCATAACGGGACACATAGAACTACAAGCTTACTTATGTAAAATTGGTGCGGCAAGTGATAGCATATGTAGGGCATAAGAGCAAAATGATGAGAAGTTGGAGCATTTCCTTTGTCATTGCCCGGCTTTCTCGTCTAACAGATACAGGCACTTAGGTGGAGACACAATGAACCAGATATGAACCAACTCTGGGGGCGTGGCATGGAAAACAATTAAGAATGTTGTAAGTAGCACGGAATTCCTAACTTAGATTTTTCTTTTCGAGGTTAGCCGATTACTGGCTTAGGTGTATATCTATAGTGACATGGGGCAGTTTAATATCTGCACCCTCTGTTCAACCTAACCTAACCTATCCTGGGTTCAAACTTTCATAATCCATGCCTTTGTCTAAATGAGTTTTCACACATATATGAACATTGGCAATATTGAACACACTTATAATAGCTGACCTTTTATGCCCTCTATTCAACAATGATCCAACTTTTGTGATTATAAACTTGCCATGTTGTGTACACAATTATGACCCAGGCCTACGTGTGTACGAGCAGCACAACATTTTCTTATCAAAACATGAAGGAAAACGAAAATATTAATTTATGTTTCTCTATTAAATAAACAAACATTTTGCCAGCACATTTGCATAAATTTCCAATAAACTTTATAAATGTGCAAATAACAATGGCCAACATGGACAAATTATTTGAAACATGTCCAGAAAATAGTCCAAAAGTATCACAAGTAAACAAATTGAAATACAGCAACAAAATGTTGTAGCACACACACACACACACACACTGGCAAACACATATAATACGCTTACTCCATATAGAACAGTGTCATAAGGCAAATAAAACATTTTTTTATTTGCATGTTAATGTATGTATGTATGTATGTGTGGGTGTGTGAGAAAATAATTTCAATTTCGAATATTTGCGATAAAGTGACAATTGAACATTTACTGATTGTTAAAGAACTAACAAAACTAAATTTTAATATTATTCGTGGCCGAGCACGAAAAGAATCCTCAACCTCAACATATATGAAGGCATGGAATGCTTACGAAAATATTTAATAAATAAAATCAAAATGACACCATTTCAAGAGATAATAAATCGAATGCAAAATAGGACTGCGAATAAGCATGCACACGCATTTCCACATAAATCTACAAAAAGTGTTGCCGTATATGCAGCTAAAAAGTTTATATTCAAATTTCTGATAGTTTTTTATAAGTATTACTAGCCGAACCGGTCTCGCTGCGCTGCGCCTTTTTTAAGTCTCTTATATCTTTATAGGTTGGGGACACTTCGCCCTGAATGCGGATATCAAATTCGTGCCATTGTAGCCTATGAGGCCGAACGCGTTCGAATCCTGGCGAGAACATCGGACAAACCGGTGTTTATCCCCTCTCAATGTTGGCGACATTTGCGAGGTACAATGCCATGCATGGTCATTTAAAAAATTTTCCCCAATGAGGTGTCGCATTGCGGGACGCCGTTCGGACTCGGCTATGAAGAAAGTATCCTTATCATTGAGTTTAAACTTGAGTCGGAAAGCACACATTGATGTGTGAGAGTTTGCTCCTTCTCGGTTCCTGGTGGTAATGTTCTTCCTTAGAGTAATGTTCTCGTTATGGAAGGGTTAGCACTGGCACCTCAGACATTTCGCCTCAAATATGGATTTCAAGTCGTTCTGCACTTCCAAATCCCTTTAATTTGAGTCCCATTTTGCCATGGCCTGTAAACGTGAACCGTTTGATGGGTATTTTGGGGCTGGGGCAGCCACCGGCACTTCGCACTGAAAATAGATATCAAAATCGTTCTTTTTTCCCAACAGAAATAAACTTGAATCGGAAAACACTAATTGATGTGTGAAAAGTTTGCCGCTGCTCGGTTCCTGGTGTTTTTTAAAAAATTTGGGTAGTGAGAAGTGTTTTAAGGGGAGAGTTGGCACCTCAGATATGGATATCAAATTCGTGCTGCACTTCCAAATCCCTTTAATTTGAGCCCCATATTGCCATGGCCGGAGATGAAGTTCAGTTTAGGGCATGCTTTAGGATGTGCCCCAAAACACTTGGCTCCAAAATTGGATATCAAACTCGTTTTCTACTCTCAAATACCTTTTATTTGAGTCCCATATTGTTATAATGGGTCAAAAACGCCATTTGACGTATCTTTAGGAGGAAAAGAGCCAACTAGACTTGAACGTAAATTTTAATGTCATATTCGTAATCTACTCTCAATTACCTTTCATTTGAGTCCCATATAGCCATGGTCGGCTTATATGCCCATTTGGGGGTATTTTGGGGTGGGCGACCTCCCATTACTTGCCATATGTGTAATGTACTGCCTAATATTTTTCATTTGAATCCCATATTGACATGAACTTCGAATAAATCTGTTTAGGGGAGTTTTTTTTTGGGGGGGAGGGGTCCTCTGGGTATTGGACCCAAAATTTAATACCACATTCATTTTCTGGTCTCCAATACCTTTCATTTCATATCCTTGTTGTGCCCATCGGACCACTTTTGGATATGGGTGGCGTTTTCGGGGTAAGGTTCGCCTCCACCCGATATCTAAAAATTATTTAGATTACGTTTCCTTCCAGACAATCCGACACAATTTATGAAAATTTTGAGAAAATCGGTACTGTC
The DNA here is from genome assembly GCF_963082655.1 of Stomoxys calcitrans. Lineage (NCBI taxonomy): Eukaryota > Metazoa > Arthropoda > Insecta > Diptera > Muscidae > Stomoxys > Stomoxys calcitrans. The sequence goes on along the minus strand of NC_081553.1, from coordinate 30,736,858 downwards.
GTTTTTCAGTCTATACGAAACAAACAAACCGAATCCCATATATCCGTGATTTGCCAATGTGGCCATTTTGGGCGTTTTTGGGGGGTGACGTGACCCCCTATACTTCAATCTGATGTTGTATGCCAGATTCGAAATCCAGTCCTGAACACCTTTCATTTGAGCCCCATATTGAAATGAACGTCCAATATGTCTGTTATGGGGAGTTTTGGGGTTGGGCGGCCCGATGGGTATTTTGACTCAAATTTGAATACCATATTCGTATTCTACTCTCCAATACCTATCATTTGATACCTATATTGTCCCGATCGGTCGACTTTTAATGTTGGATTGTGTTTTTGTTATAAGGGGTAGGGCCCGTCCCCCTTCCGATACCGAAAAATTATATAGCCTATGGTTCCTTCCAGACCAACCTACCCAATACGGGAAAATTTCATTTCGAGAAAATCGGTTCTGCCGTTTTTCAGTCTATACGAAACAAACAAACCGAGTCCCATATATCCGTGATTTGCCAATGTGCCCATTTTGGGCGTTTTAGTGGGTGTGGGGTGACCCCCTATACTGTATGCCAGATTCGTTATCAGCTTCCGCATTATTTTCATTTGATACCCATATAGTCCTTATCGGTCCACTTTTGATTTTGGGTGGTGTTTTTGGGGTGACGGTGGAGGATCCGCCCTCTTCCGTTATCGATAAATTATTAAGCCTATTCCTACTTCCAAACCATAGTCGTAATCTACTCCCGAATACCTTTCATTTGAGTCCAATTGTGATCATCCTCAAATAAACTTATTTTAAGGGGGTTAAGGGGCTGGGGCGGCCCCCCAGGTATTTGGACCCAACTTTTATTATGAAATTCGTACTCTACTCTTGAGTACCTTTAATTTTAATTCCATATTGTCCCGATCGGTCGACTTTTATTTTTGGGTAGTACTTTTGGGGTAAGGGGGAGGGCCCGCCCCCTCTCCCGATATCAACAAATTATGTTGCCTATATTTCCTTTCATTTGAGTTGATGATCGTCAAATAAACCTATTTTAGGGGTTTTTGGGCTGGGGCGGCCCCCCTGGTACTTGGACCCAACTTTTATTATGAAATTCGTACTCTACTCCGAAATACCTTTCATTTGAATCCCATATTGGCCCGATCGGTGCACTTTTATTTTTGGGTATTACTTTTGGGGTAAGGGGGAGGGTCCGCCTCCCCTCCCGTTATCAAAAAATTATATAGCCTATGTTTCCTTCCAGACCAACTCTCATAATCTGCGAAAATTTCAAGGGAATCGGTTCAGCCGTTTTCGAGTCTATACAGAACAAACAAACAAACACAATTTTTTTTTACATGTTTTTTATGAAAATATATACCGCGATGGCAACACTGATCAAATCAGCTTCATTGGCCACTCACTCATGACGATCCTTTCTAATCGCTAATGTTAGTGTGTGTGCATGGGCACATACAACAAAACAATGCATTCTCGTGCGCCCAGTTGCATTTCAGGTGAATTATATGGGATTTTAATTTTGAGACACTCAAATATATTTAAACGTTTGCAATTGTTGGCCAAAGCTTTTGTTAGGTGTTGTTAGTTCCATGTCTGCCGGTGAGTGTTGGTGTGGTTTTTGGCCAAAAACAAATTTGTTTGCAAATGTCAATTGTTATCTCAACAGTATTATGCGTGTTAGACGTGTCATTCGCTGGTGAATGCCGAATTGTTCAGCTGCTTTTGGAAAAATCCGAAATTTAAATGTATATGTGTAAGTGTGTGTGTGTGTGTTTTGGAAATTTGTTTGAGTGTGGGGGAAGTATGCATTTGAATTAGAATAATTCGTAATTTTTTTTTTAACCAGAATTTTTGCCTAAATTTAACTGACAAAAGTGGTTGCTGATGCTGTACGAGGAAGGTATACGCAATTTGGTTAATGATACTTGGATGCACTTGGGCCGGGGATTGCGGGCTCAGAGTGAATGCTAGGAAGACGGAACTGGTCCTGTTCACAAAGAGGCTAGAGTTTCCGGAGGTCGTACTATTCATTCTACAGGGAGTAACTTGGGAGTTGTCCGTTTCGGCTAAATTTCTTGGATAAAGAAGGAATTTTTGGGTCTTCAATCTTCTCAGAATCTGATATGCAGTAAGTGGGGTGTGCGGCCTAGGTTGGCGCACTGGCTGTGTTCGGTGGTGGTAAGTCCAGTTCAGACGTATGGCTGTCATGTTTTTGACCCATGACGGATAGAGTGACACATATGCTGGATCTAGACAGTGTTAATAGAGTTGGCTTGAGATTTTTGACTAGGGCTATGGGCACCACTGCAACAAGGTCTCTTGAAGTTATGATGGGAATCCAGCCTATTGATTTGTTTCGAAAGTAGTCGACAATAAGGATTCAGGATTCTATTTAGACTATTGCAGCTTGACCTGCCTAGGAACTCCTCCTCCAGCACTTTGGAGGATCTGTAGACAGAGTTTCATGTAAAGGGTGATTTTTTTGAGGTTAGGATTTTCATGCATTAGTATTTGACAGATCACGTAGGATTTCAGACATGGTGTCAAAGAGAAAGATGCTCAGTATGCTTTGACATTTCATCATGAATAGACTTACTAACGAGCAACGCTTGCAAATCATTGAATTTTATTACCAAAATCAGTGTTCGGTTCGAAATGTGTTCATTCACCGTAACGTTGCGTCCAACAGCATCTTTGAAAAAATACGGTCCAATGATTCCACCAGCGTACAAACCACACCAAACAGTGCATTTTTCGGGATGCATGGGCAGTTCTTGAACGGCTTCTGGTTGCTCTTCACTCCAAATGCGGCAATTTTGCTTATTTACGTAGCCATTCAACCAGAAATGAGCCTCATCGCTGAACAAAATTTGTCAAAATTTGAACACATTTCGAACCGAACACTGATTTTGGTAATAAAATTCAATGATTTGCAAGCGTTGCTCGTTAGTAAGTCTATTCATGATGAAATGTCAAAGCATACTGAGCATCTTTCTCTTTGACACCATGTCTGAAATCCCACGTGATCTGTCAAATACTAATGCATGAAAATCCTAACCTCAAAAAAATCACCCTTTAGAAGGGTCGGTTAAGGTTTACGGCTTCAAATATATATACCCTGCGGGAAATGGGACAGTTCCAAGCCTGTCACAGGATAGGTTCTGTGGTGATAGGAACCGGTCCCAGTTGTTGTTCCTTTACATGAAACAAAGCTTAGATGGGACTAACGAATTTGATTTTTCATCAGGATAACAGCAAAAGGTGCGTTATCGAACGATTAGCCTTGTGAAGAGAATTCATCAGAAAGCGAAGAGGTATGATGAGGAATCACAATGGGTCTTGGTCTTAATTTCACATGGAGAGCTTCCTAATTGACATTGACACAATACTATTTTTAAGGCGCGGGTTATTCATCCATCCTTCCATCCATCCACTGTGCGACATCGCTTTGAAGAGAAGTTTTTCCATGGCATAGTACCTAACAAATGTCGCCAGCATTGAGAGGAGATAACCGTGAAACACCATTCATGGCAGTGTAGGCCTCCTCGACCCCGCGTGGCCTTTGTTACCCCTGCATGGAATGGAATGTGTGGTGATAACAGTTAAGTCCGGTACTGCCAATATAGAGCTTCGCAACGTGTACATATCGCTGGTTGATAGTTGTAACCCAGTTAATGGCAAAGTTTACAGGCCTGACATTAGTGACCTATTATCAGGCCTTAATCGCCTGGTTCTGGGAGACTTTAATGCGCATCACATTTCTTGACAGAGCCTATTGAAGGCTACAAGTTTTGCAGGGTGAATCAGGAAGGCCCCACTAGTAACACGAGGAAGTGCGGCAGCTCCCCTGATCTACTGTGTGACGTATCCTGCCAAGCCGTATCTTTTTTGGGCTCAGACCACCTCCTTAAAATACGTTTATCAATCCGAAGAAGGCCGATTCGGTCGGCTTCAGTGAGCTGACACTCACTTCAACTGTGCAAGTTGCCGACAGTGAATTTCCAAACATCATTAACGCAGCAATCGCTCCCTATATACCAGCCGGTCGAATATGCCAACTTAGGCCCAATTGCCCGTAGCAGGCAGCGATACTCGCAGACAATCGTAATCTGATTCATTGCACGTACCCCACTAACCTCGGAATCCGCGAGCCGAATCTGGACATAACAAAGTAGTCAAAGAGGAGGCCACCGTAGCGTAGAGATTAGCATGTCCGCCTATGACGCAGAACGCCTGAGTTCGAATACAGGAGAGAACATCAGAAAAATTTTTTAGCCATGATTCATAGCCACTAATGCTGCCACACCATTTAAAACAAGTAAAAGCGTGCTAAGTTCGGCCGGGCCGAATCTTATATACCCTCCACCATGGATCGCATTTGTCGAGTTCTTTTCCCGGCATCTCTTTTTAGGCAAAAAATGATATACGAAAAGAATTGCTCTGCTATTAGAGCGATATCGAGATATAATCCGGTTTAGACCACAATTAAATTTTATGTTGGAGACCTGTGTAAAATGTCAGCCAATTCGAATAAGAATTGCGCCCTTTGGGGGCTCAATAAGTAAAATAGAGAGATCGATTTATATGGGAGCTGTATCAGGCTATAGACTGATTCAGACCATAATAAACACGTATGTTAATGGTCATGAGAGAATCCGTCGTACAAAATTTCAGGCAAATCGGATAATAATTGCGACCTCTAGAGGCTCAAGAAGTCAAGACCCCAGATCGGTTTATATGGCAGCTATATAAGGTTATAGACCGATTTGAACCATACTTGGCACAGTTGTTGGATATCATAACAAAACACGTCGTGCAAAATTTCATTCCAATCGGATAAGAATTGCGCACTCTAGAGGCTCAAGAAGTCAAAACCCAAGATCGGTGTATATGGCAGCTATATCAGGTTATCGACCGATTTGAACCATACTTGGCACAGTTGGTGGATATAATAACAAAACACGTCGTGCAAAATTTCATTCCAATCGGATAAGAATTGCGCACTCTAGAGGCTCAAGAAGTCAAGACCCAAGATCGGTTTATATGGCAGCTATATCAGGTTATGGACCGATTTAAACCATACTTGGCACAGTTGTTGGATGTCATAACAAAACACGTCGTGCAAAATTTCATCCCAATCGGATAAGAATTGCGCACTCTAGAGGCTTAAGAAGTCAAGACCCAAGATCGGTTTATATGGCAGCTATATCAAAACGTGGACCGATATGGCCCATTTACAATACCAACCGACCTACACTAATAAGAAGTATTTGTGCAAAATTTCAAGCGGCTAGCTTTACTCATTCGGAAGTTAGCGTGCTTTCGACAGACAGACGGACGGACGGACGGACGGACGGACGGACGGACGGACAGACGGACGGACATGGCTAGATCGACATAAAATTTCACGACGATCAAGAATATATATACTTTATGGGGTCTCAGACGAATATTTCGAGTAGTTACAATCAGAATGACGAAATTAGTATACCCCCCATCTTATGGTGGAGGGTATAAAAATGGTATGGCAGCCTTATACTCGTAAAAACTTCTCCCCAAAAGAGGTGTCGCACTGTTACTGCTTTGTAGACTGCGACTGACCCGAAGTGATGCGCCAGGTTGTTCAACCGTCAATTTATAGAGCATCCCGGTGTCGACAAAGCTAGAAGGGGATCCATTCGTGGTATCCGTGGTTTCCGTGCCGATGGACAGCCATTGCAATTTACCCTGGGCGAAGTTACGAATGCCATCCAAGCCGTTGGACCCCGACGGAATCTCTACTTTGATGCTGAACCATCTGGATCAACCTGGTGTCGAGTACCTTACAACTGTCCTCAACCTTTCTTGGAACACTCTTGTATTGGGTTGCCCAAAAAGTAATTGCGGATTTTTCATATAGTCGGCGTTGACAAATTTTGCAAAAAAAGTATATTTGATTAAAGTTCATTCTAAGTTTAATTAAAAATGCATTTACTTTCTTTTAAAAAATCCGCAATTACTTTTTGGGCAACCCAATAGTACCCGATGTCTCGACGATGGGCAGAATGATCCCGCTACTGAAGCATGAAAACGACCCGAGTAAGGGGGAGGTGTACAGACCGATTTTCCTTCTCTCACCAAGATCCGTGAGGGACTACTCTTCCCGAGCCTCTTTGTAGAATTTCCATTCGCCGAGCATAAGCATGGATTTAAAAAACTGGATAACACAATAACAGCTCTGCATACCATCAGTGCACACATTTGCCGAGGCTTTTATCAGCCCAGGCCATGTGATAGGACAGTATTCGTGGCACTGGAACTATCGAACTCATTTGACGTGCCAAACTATTTGAGGAAACCAGACCTGACACGCTGTCTTGCGAAATATTTGTGTGGTCTACAGCCATTTGTAGAATATAGGGACAAGAATTTGAAAGACAGTAGAGTTCAACAGTCAGTTCCCCATGGCGGGGTTATATCTCCGGCACTATTTAATCTCCTCCTGTACTCAATTCAATCCCCCCAGGACGGCATATAGATCGTAGCATATGCGAACGATTGTATGATCTTGGCATCAGCCTGGCTTGAGTGCTCCTACACATTCTCCCCACAAGCCACAGCAAATTACGATAAGGTCAAAAGTAGAAACACGTTCCACAAGTCACTTGCCTGCAGGCTGTACTTGATGACCAAGTTCAAAGCAATTGAATACTCAGCGGTAATTTATGCAGCGCCAGTGTGGTCTCGTCAGCTATGTTATACGTAGTGGAGTAATAGTCGTTCTTAGATCTGGCAGAATACCGATCTGGAAACTGTGACGGGCTGTCTCCTCAGTTCTCATGTGGACAGGAGGCATGCTGTCCAAGCAATAACTTCTACGACGTTATTGAAGGACCATGCAAATCGTTAACTTGTGAATAGGAAGGCACCACCCAAAAGCCTTAAGGTGCATCTTCATGGTCTAGAACGAGCGGCTCAGCGCTACAAGAAATAATCTCTAGATCAAGCGCCATACTAAACGGGTATTGATAACATCCATGCAGATATATTAGGAGATAGGTTGAATAGCTACGGGTGAATGTTATCCTTGGAGAACGAATGCCACTCACCACACCTGAGAAAATTGACCTCCCCTGGCATACCAAAGAGTTCGGGCTCAATACGATGCGGCAATTGCTGTTGCCTCAGCTCCTACAGAGCAAGGATTGATGCCAACGTGCAGGATGTGCGTCCCGATTGTGACCTGGGACCACACGACACACATCGACTCAGACCCATATCCCTCTGGCACACCCCAACTTAAACGCAGAGTTCCTAGATCTGGAACTAAACAAAGGTAATATAGAAGATAGAATACTACAAACACAAAGCTACAACCACAACAACAACCTCATCTCTAAGAAGTAAGAGTGAAAAATTTCAAGCAGATGTCTTTATTCGTTCGACCGCTACCGTGATTTCCACAAACAGACAAACATGACTAGATCGACTAAGAATGTCAAGACGATCAAGAATGTATATTTGGACATTCCATTAAGAGACAGAGTCAAACTTCTCACATATCAATGAGTGCTGTCCGATTCAAGTTAAAGCTCAATGAAAAGGGGCCTCTTTTTTAGGGAGAAGTTTTAACATGGCAAAGTACCTGACAAATGTCGCTAGCATTAGGAGGGGATAACCACCGCTGAACATTCTTTGTGATGTTCTCGCCAAGATTCAAACCAAGGCTTTCGCATGCAAACACGCTACGGTAGCTCAGACTAGTATACCCCCTATTAAAACAATGCAAAATGCACTGGGAGTACTCAAGGCTGATATTATTTCGCCCAGCGAAAGGTGTCGATGAGTTTGGCTGTCGATACGTTGACATCTATCCTGCAATTGTTCTCCTGTAGATGCTCCTTGATCTTCTCTTGGCTCTCACATGACCCTCTGCACTCATCAAAACTCGTCAAACATTCTAAGACGATTTAACGATGTACGTGTGTCTGTCCGTCTGTCTGTCCGTCCGTCTGTTGTAATCACTCTACAGGCTTCAAAGATTGAAATATTGAGCTGAAATTTCGCACAAATACGTCTTTTTGACGCACGCTGGCTAAGTTCTTGAATGGGCAAAATCGGACCATATTTGGATATAGCTGCCATATAGACCGATCTCCCGATAAAGGGTCTGAAGCCCATAAAAGCTTTATTTATTACCCGATTGCGCTGAAATTTAAAACAATGGGTTATTTTAAGCCTCTCACCATCCGACTCAAATATTGTACAGATCTGACTATATTTAAATATAGCTGCCATATGGACCGATCTCCCGATAAATGGTCTGAAGGCCATAAAAGCTTTATTTTTTATCCGATTTCGCTGAAATTTTAAATACATAATTCACCAGTGACTTTTATTTATTAGACCACTCAATGTCCGTGCGGAATTTGGGTGCATAAGTTATCCAATTTTTACCAAATTGTGGCGAAAGGGGATTTACATACACACCCGAGGTGGTGGGTATCAAAAGTTCGGCCCAGCCGAACTTAATGCCTTTTTACTTGTTTTATGTGATTATACAAAAATAAAATATCTATGATGCAACTGCAGTGAAACTTTATATCATCTCAGTGCAAAATTTCCTAGTCATTTTATTTACAGAAAGCTCTTTCGCTTTTCATCCTGACTTCTGATGCCTATTGCGTTTGTGTATTAAAGTGTAAGGGCAAAATTATTCATGTATGTATGTGTGCTTGGCAATAACAAACAAACAAAAACCCATTGCATGATTATAAACAAGATTTATGCATGTTTATTCTCGTATTTGTGTCAGATACTTAACATATTTCAAGCCATTGTTGCACTCATCTCCATTTGAATTGGGTCGTGGGTTTTCATTCTAAATGAGTGCTCCTATTCATGTGAGTGTGTGTGTGTGCGAGTTCTTGTGTGTTGGCTCACTAACATACCAATTCGGTCAAAATAATTGCAGCCACCCCCGCTGTATTTTGTAATGAGTTTTTGACCACCACACACTGACATGGTCACACTCACACGCACATAGTAAAAAAGAAAATAATGCAAATAGAAACAAACGCATGTGTCAAATTTGTTGCTTTCTAAATAATGCCAGCTGACAGCATATGGCAAACTATGGGACTGCTACATAGCAAATGATGATAACTCACTTTTAGAGTACAGAAACTAAATATGAAATAAATTGTAAAACTAGTGATACATTTCGCCTATCGTTTTTATGAATTATCAAAACTTTTTAAATTTATTTTCTTATAAAAAAAAATTGCTCTTAACATTTTTTGCTTTTCATCTAGTTATCATGTTTGCATACTGGAAATTTATTTGTGCACTTTCTATCATGATTAAAATCATTTATTTTTGGCTATGCGCCATTATTTATTGTTTTCGGTGAACAAAGATAAACACAATGCAACTCCCAAAACTTTAAATATGGAATTTAGTTAATTTTGGAAGTATTTTCTGTAGAATACTTCACACATTGATAAATTATAAAAATGTACTACATAAGCAATAAAATGCATTTAGTAATAAGTAATCGAAGCCATTTATCTTTTCTTCATTTGGAAGTTGATAGCCTGAGAGAAGTCAACATGCAAAATAGAATCGAATGATCGGATTATACGGAAGCCCTATCATGTTATGGTATGTTTGTAACCAAACTCGGTTTAGATGATGGAGCTTGTATAAGAGATCATCGTGTAAAATTTCAGGCAAATCGAATTACAAATGCAGGGTAACTGACACGAAGTGCAACCAAGTTCACACAGATGTATCTACTAAACTAGGAATAACAGCTATATGATATTTGTTTTATTCACAGCTTGTTATATAGCTTACAAACCGTTTTTATACCCACCACAGAAGGATGGGGGTATATTCATTTTGTCATTCCCTTTACAACACATCGAAATATCCATTTCCGACCCTCTTATATATAACAAATGAGAGCGTGCTAAGTTCGGCCGGGCCGAATCTTATATACCCTCCACCATGGATCGCATTTGTCGAGTTCTTTTCCCGGCATCTATTCTTCGGCAAAAAAAGATATAAGAAAAGATTTCCTCTGCTATTAGAGCGATATCAAGATATGGTCCGGTTTAGACCACAATTAAATTACATGTTGGAGAACTGTGTAAAATGTCAGCCAATTCGAATAAGAATTGCACCCTTTAGGGGCTCAAGAAAGTAGAGAGATCGATTTCGATCGAGGCAAATCGGATAATAATTGCGACCTCTAGAGGCTCAAGAAATCAAGATCCCAGATCGGTTTATATGGCAGCTATATCATGTTATGAACCGATTTGAACCATACTTGACTTGGTATTGGATATCATAACAAAACACGTCGTGCAAAATTTCATTCCAATCGGATAAGAATTGCGCACTCTAGAGGCTCAAGAAGTCAAGACCCAAGATCGGTTTATATGGCAGCTATATCAGTTTATGGTCCGATTTGAACCATACTTGGCACAGTTGTTGGATATCATAACAAAACACGTCGTGCAAAATTTCATTCCAATCGGATAATAATTGCGCACTGTAGAGGCTCAATAAGTCAAGACCCAAGATCGGTTTATATGGCAGCTATATCAAAACAAGGACCGATTTAAACCATACTTGGCAAAGTTGTTGAATATCATAACAAAACACGTCGTGCAAAATTTCATTCCAATCGGATAATAATTGCGCACTGTAGAAGCTCAATAAGTCAAGACCCACGATCGGTTTATATGGCAGCTATATCAAAACAAGGACCGATTTAAACCATACTTGGCTCAGTTGTTAAATATCATAACAAAACACGTCGTGCAAAATTTCATTCCAATCGGATAAGAATTGCGCACTCTAGAGACTCAAGAAGTCAAGACCCAAGATCGGTTTATAAGGCAGCTATATCAGGTTATGAACCGATTTGAACCATACTTGGCACATTTATTGGATATCATAACAAAATACGTCGTGCAAAATTTCATTCCAATCGGATAAGAATTGCGCCCTCTAGAGGCTCAAGAAGTCAAGACCCAAGATCGGTTTATAAGACAGCTATTTCAGGTTATGGACCGATTTGAACCATACTTGGCAAAGTTGTTGAATATCATAACAAAACACGTCGTGCAAAATTTCATTCAAATCGGATAAGAATTGCGCACTCTAGAGGCTCAAGAAGTCAAGACCCAAGATCGGTTTATATGGCAGCTATATCAAAACATGGACCAATTTCGCCCATTTACAATACCAACCGACCTACACTAATAGGAAGTATTTGTGGAAAATTTCATGCGGCTAGCTTTACTCCTTCGGAAGTAAGCGTGCTTTCGACAGACAGACAGACGGACGGACGGACATGGCTAGATCGACATAATATGTCGCGGCGATCAAGAATATATATACTTTATGAGGTCTCAGACGAATATTTTGAGTAGTTACAAACAGAATGACGAAATTAGTATACCCCCCATCTGATGGTGGAGGGTATAAAAATCAATTTGTGTTTGTTTGTATGTTTGTGTGTTCCTTATAGACTCTGAAACGGCTGAACCGATTTTCTTGAAATTTTCACAGATGGTGCATAATGACCCCGTGGTGAAAATAGGGTACTACATTTTTTGTTATCTGAATCTAATTTTCAGAAACGCCAGATCTCGGAGATGGGTGGTGCGATTTAAGGGAAATTTTGTGTGCTATCTTTTAGTAACCTAAAACCAAAAATTTGGTATCCAAATCTCGGATGGGGTAACTAGGGTGGAACTAAGTGTTCTGGGGACATCCCTCCCCCAAAACAACCCCGAAAGAAGACAAATTTGCCTAACATAGCAATATGGGGCTCAAATAAAACGTATATTAGAGTACAGTTCGAATCAAATATAAATTTTCAGGGCCATATCACCGAGTGTCCTCCAC